>NC_135567.1:5394898-5499898 GCF_964340395.1 Glandiceps talaboti | reverse complement strand
TGGTTAAAACAATATATTGATTCTATAAGTCAAAAAAGAGGTAATACAGACAACTCATAATAAAGATTTTTTGAAAGACTGATTACCTTGATATTTGATGGGACATACCATAGGGCATGTAGATGGAAAATTATTCAAATGAAAATGATTACATCAGAGATGTGTGGTTTGGGTCAAAAATGTATAATACCAAAACTACTGAGCAGATTAACCTGTAATGTGATAGGAGTAAGATTAGGGGTGTTAATTTAAGAATTACTGGTGAAGTGATGGTCCTATCAGTGATATGCAAATTAGGTCTGGTGGGAATGTACTTATAGGAGTGTTTAGATTTAGAAGTACTGATGATATGCTGATTTTATCAGCGATATGCAAATTAGAGCATAAAAATGTGTCTTTTGTGGGTGGAGCAGGGGAGTCTGCTATCACAAATATTATAACCTCCCTAAACTGAATGATTGGCACATAGTCATATGGTGTGTTACAATAAAACTCAATGATTCCTGTGTGCAATTATTTCTGATAAACAAGGGTTAGCTGAGTTTAAAGACTGTTTGTTTTACACATATCAATATTATAATATTAGTAATACTACAAGTGACAATGGAATTAACAAGTTATTTTTATATATTTTTCTATCAAGGTTATATTCTAGATTTTTTTGTGTAATGGTTTCAAAACCTCACACCCACACATTCTCAGCAAACAGAACAGCACAAGTCTGTATTTTTGCCATTTACACAGCTTTTCTAGTCCATTCACAGGGAAAACGTAGCCTCAGATTGTTATCCACATTTGCTATTCATGTTGTCATAATTACAATTTGAATACATGCTAAGATATAGATATTCTTAGAAGCCAAAAGATCAATGTCAGTTTAATGAACAACCTTTAATTCAATAAGTTTAACTTTGGCTAACTTCAATAAACAATCCTTTCCCCCAAATAATGATGAAACAATTTTGTATGTTCCTACAATCTCAACATGACTTCTATGCGACTTGTCTTTAATTTCAAATATTTTCAGAAATTACAAAACTTAACATCAGACCAAAGTTTTTCACTGCTAGTCACAATCGTTTATGACATCCCATATCAAGTGTACAAATGCACCAGTTACATTTATTTTAATTAGTATCCCAGTGAGGTACGCTATCTCTAAATGTAATAAGTCTGTAAATAGTGTTGTCAGTGTGAAGTAAAAAGTTCAATTGTCATGAAACACCAGTTATTAAACACATATGTAATAAGACAAGGATATCTCACTTACAGTTATTGATAATTACAGTTGGGACAATCTCATTACACTGTTAGCTGTGACAACATTGTTTACAAATGGACTACAGTTAGAAGGTCCACATGCTAACCTTACAATTAAAGTGGTGTTATTTTACACTGGATATGGATGACATTAATAATTAGATCCAATTGTAAATAGTATTAAAAGGCAAAACTAATTGAAAGGAAATTTGTGGAGTCAAACCCAGTGATAGTCTGGATGCCAAACTATGGTTTCTAACCCTAACCACAGTCTTGTCAAAGTCCCTTAATCAGCACACATTCCTGTGGTCCCTCATACAGCATTCATATAAACATGGTTATGTTGTTGCGTCCCCATGTGATTTAGTTTAAATTCTACTGGTGGGGGAGTCCTGGTTGGACATTGCATTTTGTAAAAACAGCTGTACCAAATTAATATTTAATGAGCAGTGATGACACCCCTTTATTACTAGTGGTATGTGCTGTTCATGTTTTACTCACAATGGGGTTGAGCCATAATTAACACCTTTCATCAGAGCCTTCACTATACTGTAAGTGAAGGTATAAATCATAAAGATACTGTATAGGAACTAGACTAAACCACTGATGAAACAAGTTAAATTAGAACAGTCCAGTATGGTATATTCAACGTGTTGTGTTCTTAGGATGTAGGTATTAGTATTATCTGTCAATACAGGGATACGATATCTTTCATGTAGTCCTAGTCAACACTTTTAGTTCACACTCTGTCAGAGACAAACCTTTCAACAATTGTGTCTGTTGTGATTTATTATTATAGTCCTTTTTATTAAGTCTTTCATCCAAAGTTTTGGTTAATTTAACAAACACCTACAGGTAGATTCTCCATCGTGATTAATACACATTGATGATACTGACACCACAGGTCTTGCCTTCTCCTTTTGACATCCTATCTGCGCCAACCTCTTCCCAACAATTTATGTCTTCCTTTGAATTCAATACTCTTTGTTACTTCTCTACTAACTGAAATAAAGAGAATGATTGATCGAAAATTAAAACAATCTGCTCAAGTGCTAAAGAACACTCATTAAAATTTTTAGCATAACTGAACTGATAAGGTTCAATAGTGCTATAGGCATCACTATTTAAGTGTCTGCCTGCCTGTCTGTCTGTCTGTCTGTCTGTCTGTCTGTCTGTCTGTCTGTCTGTCTGTCCCTGACTATCTGAGTGTGTGTCTGTGTGTGTGTTTGTGTGTGTGTATGTGTAAACAACTTAAAGTCAAAAACTACTGAACTGATTGCCATGATATTTGGTGAGTCCATTACCTTGGGTTTCTAGTTGGGAAATTGTTCAAGTCAAAATGATCTCATCACCGCTGTGATTTGGGTAAAAAATGTGATTTTTGTGAAAAAAATTAAACTCAAAAACTACTAGGCAGATAGGTCTAAAATTTGGTGGGAACATTCTTAAAGGTGGTTACATTAAGAATTCTTCACATGATGATTCCATCAATAATATGCAAATTAGGGCTAAAAATGTCTTTTTTCTAGCAGATTAAGGTTAAATTTCATGGGAATGTAGGGATCTGCATGTGCAGAAATCTCAAGCACCATCATGGTGATCTCATTAGTGATCTTCAAACTAGAAAGAGGGGGAAGGGGACTCCGAACACCATCAATGTTAAATACGTGTATGACATTGCAGTACTGCTGCAGAGAACACTGCAAGCACTCATACAAATACACTGAGTATACCACACTTGTACTCACATGTCATGGGGTTCTATCATAATCCTTAGCAACATACCTTGCTTAAACCGGCACTAGCTGCAACAGAGTCAATTTTTAGCACAACTGAACTGATAAGGTTCATTAGTGCTATAGGCATGCCAAAGTGTCTGTCTGTCTGTCTGTCTGTCTGTCTGTCTGTCTGTGTGTGTGTGTTTGTGTGTGTGTGTGTGTGTGGATGTGTGGATGTAAACAATTTAAAGTAAAAAACTGCTGAACTGATTGCCATGATATTTGGTGGGTCCATTACCTTAGGTGTCTAGTTGGGAAATTGTTCAAGTCAAACTTATCGTACAACTAGTTTTTGATTAGGGTCAACAAATCAGATTTTTGGTAAAAAAACATAAACTCCAAAGCTACAGTGCAGATCGGTCTGAAATTTGGTTAGAATGTTCTTAAAGGTATTTAGATTAAGAATTGTTCACAACATGATGATCCCATCAGTGATATACAAATAAGGCATGAAAATGTGTCTTTTTGATCAAAAATCTGTATTTCATAAACAGATTTGTCAAAAATCTATCATTCTAAAATACCTAGCAGATTGGGCTGAAATTTAATGGGGATGCATCTGGGCATGTGTAGATGAAAGCGTATTCACAACATGATAATCCCATTAGCAATATGCAAATTAGGTCTAAAAATATCACTTTTGCTCAAAAGCTTACATCTTGAAACTACTTGGTGAATGGGGTTGAAACATGTTGGGGATGTTTCTGGAGGTGTTATTCTGCAGTTATTGTTGAAAACATTTTTAAACATTTGGCCCTAGCAACCATAACCATGCCCTTAGCAACAGTGAAATAACGATGCATATTACAAAGATAACAACAGGGATGGTAGGTAAACAAATGCAGATTCAAAAAATGTATGAAAGTATGCCTAGCAACCAGACCACGCCCATAGAAACGGCTAAATACAGTTGTGCTACAATGCCATTGCTGCTATTTTTGACACCCCGAAATATAATGAATCATGTGTATGTACGTAAACATCTATGTGTACATATATGTATAAGTGTGCACAGAATAAAATACAATTACAGTATTTGATGGTCTAGACCATATATCACCACCCCAACGTTATTATAGCATACATATTTGATTATCCACAAATTAACAAGTGCAATCTCATTTGATAAGTTATTCAACAGATTTATACGTATAAATTGTTGATTGTTTTGATTAGAAAAAATAGAGCTAGTGTAGTTTTAATATCAATAATCAGGAATTATATGAAGATTTGTTTGTGATCTGATGTTCATAATGATTGCTGAAAAACACTTTGTACATAACATAACTAATCCTGTATGGATGAGAAATGGGTATTTTGTTAGTATTTGTTTTAAAAAATGTACCATCTTTTTAGCAAATCTTTTTTAGCACAACTGAGCTTCTTAGGTTCAGTAGTGCTACAGGCATGGCAAAGTGTGTGTGTGTGTGTGTGTGTATGTGTGTGTGTGTGTGTTACTGGGCAGATTGGTGTTAAATTTGATGGGAACATTCGTAGTGTTGTTTAAACTAAGAATTGTTCATAACATGATGATCTCATCAGTGATGTGAAAATTAGGTCTAAAATGTGTATTTTTTGATAAAAAATCTTTAATTCCAAAACGGCTGAGGATATTGGGCTGAAATTGATTGGAACATTTTTCAGTGTGTTTATATTAAGAATTGGTCAAAACATGATGATCCCATCAATGATGTGAAAATTAGGTCTAAAAATGTCAATTTTGGTGGAAACTTACAAATGTATCTTGAAACTGAAATTGCAAGGTGAATGAGTTGAAACTTAGTGGAGATGTTTCTGGAAATGTTATTCTTCAGTTATGGTTGAAAACATTATTAGGAAATTTACCCTAGCAACCATGACCATGCCCTTAGAAACAGTGAAATGATGCATACTGCAAAGATAACAACAGGGATTGGTAGGTAAGTGAATGCAGATTCAAATATGTATGCAGGTATATCTAGCAAAAAGACCATGCCCGGCCCATAGCAACAACTAAATAATGGTTTATATTGGAAAGATGAAAAGTTGGGAGGGCTGAGGCAAGTTAATAAAGGTTCCAAAAATGTATGCAAATATGCCTAGCAACAAGACCACCCCCATAGCAGCTAAATACAGTTGTGCTACAACACCATTGGCGGTATTTTCTAAAAAATGTAAAATACACAGACCAAGTCTATTTTTGCAGAACACTGAAAAAATTGTAAACGGATTAATTGTAGTACATTGTACATACAAGAAGTGAATTGTAAACAGTCAACACAGCTAATCACAAGTAATCAAGCTTTTCATGCATGGTGACATTTTAATAAATTGTAAAGTACAGATTTATTCACAGACTAGAGATGTGATTAGCCTAGGGGATTACCTGTGTAAAGTCAAAGTTAATTTACAACTATATTCAAGCTATATGAACAGACCTAAAAGAAAGATCCCATATTACAATTTATTGTATTTTCACTTTAGAAATGTCAAGAAAATCTGTATTGTGTAATCAACTATAGTAACAATGCAAGATGACAATAATTATTGTATTATGTCATAGATGGCATGTGTCCATATTAAAACTATACTAGAATATTTAGGGTTTTATTAACTACTTTCAGGTGAATAAAATATTTGACAAACTCAGCCTGTGCCCCCTATCAAGTTGCTCAGACATTGTTCAGTGTTTGTCTTTGCTATGGACTCATGGGAGTCAACAGATACACATGTATTAGCTGAAACATGAATATGTATTCACTTAGTTTTATGTGAGGTAATGAACACCTAGGTATGTTTGTGATATGAAATCATGAAATAACTCAAGAACCAAAGTTTATAACAAATATCTTAGTTTATATCTGTGTTGTGTGGTTTTGCTTAAAATATCTATGAATATGTGTCAACTGATAAATATGTATACATGAAGAATATAGCACACCATTTCAATTAAATATTGACATAATTAACTGAAATAAAGTACAATCTAATTATTCTTAGACTAATACATTCTATTTTAAATTATGTGGTTCCTACTAAGCTCAATTTTAGAATAGGTGGGATAGGTAGATTTGTTGTTTCTTTTTTTCATGTGTGAGTGTGAGTGTCTACTTCAGGTTTTCTATTGTTTTCCAAATGGTCTCTGTGTTATTGTTTCTCCTCATCAGATGTCATGGCATGATATTGTATGTATGTAGGTATGTATGTATGTATGTATGTATGTATGTATGTATGTATGTATGTATGTGTGTATGTATGTGTGTATGTATGTATGTATGTATGTATGTATGTATGTATGTATGTGTGTGTGTGTGCGTGCATGCGTGCGTGCATGCATGCAAGCATGTATGTATGTATGTATGTATGTATATATGTATGTATGTATATATGTATGTATGTATGTATGTATGTATGTATGTATGTTAATTGTACATAAGTATATATATTGAGTAACAATATATACTTAGTTGGTGATGATATGCTAAAATAATAGTATTTTACAGAAAGAAATGTACCACATATGATATGATGATATGATTTTATTTGGGTAAAAATTTATACAAGTACATATTAAAATACAAGGATAAAAAATCACCGATGATATCACATAAAAGTATTTTTAAAAACACTTATTTTCAATGTGGTCTTCATAGGGGTATTCAAAACACCATGGCAACAATGTTACAACTACCACAAACAAACAAACAAACAAACAAACAAAATGAAAATAATTTTAAATGTAATACAGATGACAGAGCACAAAAAAAAAATTATAAAATACACACTGACTACACCCACAATTTACAAAAAAGGAAGGACTAAAAAGTTACAAAATATTATGTTCTTTAACCTCTAATTTGTTCCATAGAAAAGATTTGACATGGTTTTTAAAACTATTTTTTGTATGAGATTGTTTCACTGAGAGTGGGAGACTATTCCAAAGACCAATGTCTGTGTAAGCGAATGAACTCTCACCCATACCACTGACTCTTGGAACTACACATGACAGTTCACTCGCTCTTGTTCTATAACTGTGCCGACTGTGTATGGACCATTTCTATATTGCAATATAAGTACTCAGGAGCACAATGATTTTTGATGTTGAACATATGAGTTTTAATTGCTCAACCCTCAATTCTACAGGTAACATACCTACAAGTTTAAATTGATTATATCCAATGTGTGTTCTAGGAGCAGCACTAAGTATGTATCTTATGATGTTATTTTGCAGAACTTGCTAAGTCTACCCTTCAACTTCTTTGTGAGACCACTGTACCGCGATGAACAGGCATAGTCGAAATGACACTGAATCAAAGCCGAGACAAGTAATTTCTTTGTTTTCAGATTAAAAGATCGAGTATTACTGTATAAAAATTTAAGTTTGTTTGCGCATTTTGATAGCACGCTAGAAGCTATAATCTCACCAGATAAAGACTGATCCAATGAAACCCCCAAGTATGACACACTCACCTTAGATTCAATCTCATTCCCATTACACTGCACACATTTACTTTATTTGTTGTATGCAAACGTTTCTTGGAGGCAAATAAAATAGACTCAGTTTTACCCAGATGTAAAGATAGCTTATATAGTAATGTTGGTAGGATTTTTGTTGTGAGTGATAGTACGATGTAGCAATATGAATAAGATTTGTACCAAGCCAGAGTGCTGTTTCAGGATAACTAGATTCTATTGTATATAGTTTTAAAAAACAAATCTTATTAAATTGAACATTAGAGATGAAACAAGTTAAATTAGGAAGCCTTCAGTAATTAATAAGGGGAGGGTTGGGGGAATTAGGAGGGGGTGGGGTCTCTTTTTAGCACAACTGAACTACAATGTAGGTTCAGTAGTGCTAAAGGCATCGAGCGGTGTCTGTCTGTGTATGTGTGTGTGTAATAATCAATAATTCCAAAACTACTGAGCAGATTGGGCTGAAATTTAATGGGAATGCATCTAGGGATGTATAGATGAAGAAATATTAAGCATACAGTGATGTCATGAGTGATATGCAAAACAGGTGTGAAAATGTTCATTTTGAGTGAAAGAATTCTATCTCACCAATTACTTCGTCAATGAGACTGAAACTTGGTGAGATGTTTCTAGAAGTGTTATTATGCAGATTTCCTTCAAAATATTTTGACACAATTGGCCCTGGCAACCATGACCACGCCCTTAGCAACAACCAAATGGCAGTATGTTTTGGTCAAAAATAATAACATCTGGTAGGCAAGTGAGTAAACATTCAAAAAATGTATGCAAATATCCCTAGCAACCATGACCACGCCCTTAGCAACATCCAAACGGTCGTGTATTTCACAAAGATAACGGAATAATACACAATTGAATAAACATTCAAAAATGTACGTAATTTGCCTAGCAACAAGACCACGCCCATAGCAACAGCCAAATAATCACGTATATTGAAAAGATAACAGGAATTGAAAGATAAATGAATAAACATTTAAAAATGTATGCAAATATGTCTAACAAGAACACCACGCCCATAGCAACAGCCAAATGATGACATATTTTGCAAAGATAATATCAGGAATTCATACACAAGTGAACAAAAAATGCAAAAATGTATGCAAATATATCTAACAATATGACAACGCCCATAGTAACAGCCAAATGATAGCGTATATTGCAAAGTTAGCAACATGGTTGGCTAGGCAACTGGGTAGTCATTCAGCAAATGAATACCTGTTGTTAGCATGGACTAGCATATGGATAAACATTTTTAAAAACTGTACAGTTGTGCTACAATGCCATTGGCGGTATTTTTACAAATCATTTCTTGGGGAGGGCCATATTTTAGGAAATGAGATGAGGGGAGCAACACATTTCACTTTGACTTAAACTGTATTGTCTAGCTTAGCATTATTTTGTGTTGTTGACATCCTATTGCTCCGCATTGTATGCAAACACCATGCGAAATAGCCAGTAAGTGAATACTTAGTGACCCTCAAAAATTAATATTGTGTTTAGCTATGGGTATGAGGTGCTCAATTAGTGAGCCCTAAAAATTAATATTATATTTGCATTGTTATTTCACTTTTACTATATCACCCTTGTAACCATGGTAATGAACAACCCAATGTTGCCTTAAATTTTTGTTTAGGGTTATAGGTATCATTATATCAAACCATGTCATCAAACCGCTGCTGACAACCATATGGCATATAGTGAATTAATTATCAGTTGTGAGGAGAGAAGTTGGTCTCACAGGAGTAAAACGGGAACAGTTGGGTAAGGTATTAGGGATAATGTTTAGATATGTTGACAGTCCCAACGACAACATTTGGAGCCAACTAGTATTTTGGAGTTAATGTTCTGGCCTGCAACTCAGCCATTGAAATCCAAACACAGGTACTGATTAATGCAATGAGTTGACACAAATATACTGTGGTAGTAGTAGTTGGAGAAATAACCAATGCCTTTAAAACTTTCAATGTGGTGGAAGCAGTGGGATTACTTCTTTTAAACCAATTGATTCCAGTCCCTTTACATGTCTGACAGCATTCAAACCATGTTTTAAAAATATCTAACCCCTTCTGATCACAGGCTAATCAAATACCTATGAAATATTAAAACATTTTATTTGAACTAAAATTACATGGACGGTCACTTAGTGAACTTAGACAGTCAGCTGTTTACTATATATGTATAGACAAAACATGCAAAGCTGTGTACTAAACATACAACTGATAAGGTCAAAGGTCAAATGAGATGTTAGGTCAAAGGTCAAATAGACATGCATACAGGTTTTTTGTTAGTTATTATACACAGAATAATTTTTCTATTCCCTTGGGAAGTGATGAAAAGTATAGGTGACCTGTAAAATTGGTCGCTGACCCCCAAACAGGTATTGATAGTTTGTAAAGCCATCTACTAGCCATTCAGGAGAACATGTTGACACTGTCTTGTATTCATCATAGTATCTATGCAAGGGGTCTGTCAGCCTATGTAACCTATATACAGCAGGGTATGAATTAAGATGAGTGATGTGAGACAATGGCAGGAATGGTTGGTTGGTTGGTTGGTTGGTTGGTTGGTCAGGTGGAAAACATCACAAAACAAAGCATGGTTGCTGTAATTGACATACACTCGCCAACAAATATATTGCCATGGTAAAATATATGGAAAACTCTGCCAGTTTTGTGATATTTCCCCATTTTTGTTACCATGGTTTCCAGACAGTCAAGTAACTTAGCGAAAAGATAACCAAATCTCTATGCAGCAAATGTGCATAAACAAGATGGGGGACATCTGGTAAAATTTACATAGAGTTGCATACTAGTATTGTGTACATTATTTTTTATGGAAACCCCAGTAATTGAGGTCTTAATATAGTAAAATTTCATAGAGTTGCATATCGCTAGTATCATGTGCATTCATTTTGCTGGAAACTAGGTGCCTTAATCTAGTAAAGTTATGATATCTTGAAATAAATAATGGAACCCCCTATGAAATACCTGAGTATAAATCAGTAGTTCTTTAGAAAAAAACACTTCTTGAGATGTAGTTTATCATGTCATTCTGTTACTACTACTACTACTACTACTACTACTGGATATTAATTTTTGTTTCATTTCACTCTCACTGTCTCAGTCTCACCCAGATAGATTTGTAATATATGCATTGTGTAGTACAGGATGTACATGAGGATGAGGCCAAATAAAAATAATTGTTTGGTTCCGGTTACCCAACCACCCACCTAGCTTTCACCGCAGAACCTAAACTTTTTTTATGTATTCGAGAAAAAATAATAAAGTTGCAAAAACTGTGAAGTCTCACAAGAAATAATGAACCTGGAAACTGACTTTAACTTAAAAAGACAAAATAAAACTGTTCTTCTAATCTGTTATGGCTGTAAATCTGATAGGAAGAAATAAACAACACAGAGACCATTTGGAAAACAATGGAAAACCTGAACAAGACACTCATACAGAAAAAAAAATATACTAAAATAATAAATCTATCTACTCCATCTTGAATGTAACCGGAACCACACAACTCAGTCCCAATAGATGATAGGGGCACTCAGTCTTAGTTAATGTTATTTATTTGGATGATAGGGCACTCCCAGTTATACTATAGATAATCTTGTTGTAGTATACATAGTTGATAGAGTGTTGGGTGAATCGGCCATGAATTGACACTTGATCTCAGGTCACTCGTAAACTTTGTAAAGTTACTGGTGGTAATTAAGTCTAACAGATGGTGACTTGATCAGACAAGTTTAATACTAGTGTACCCAAGGTAACACACAGACTGCAACCAAAGGATCCTACAAAATTATCAACAGACTGTTCTGTGAAACGATCCTGAGTTGATGCTCCATCTCAGGTCACTAGTAAAGTTACTGGTGGTAAGGTTTAGTCAAACAGGTGGTGACTTGATACATGTAGGTATTCCTGGCTGTATATTTGTACTTAACACATCTTTATTAGGTTCCAGTCAAAATACTAGTGAGAGCAATTATTACCCATCCTCAGAGCTATCCATAGACTTGTTACTTGCATGGGTTTTTACATACAGAGTATTTTATAATTATGCTAATTATTCAAAACTCATTTTTAGCCCTACAAGTAGATTTCTCTAGACTTTTGATATGTTGTTCAGTATAAAATTCTGAGCAAGATGCACTAAAATAATTTCTGTTGCAGTTAGTTCAAGGTTAGGCCAAAATTTTCACTAGATTGACTTGACACTGCAACACACTGTAACCCAAAGGATCCAAATACTAAATAACACTACATCTTTAATGTGTCCAGTGTTGTCCATCGCCAACGCAACCAACACTGAAATGCATTCATATTGAAATCTCCATCCATCTCTTAATGTTCTTACCTGTGAAGGTTAAATTTATACAAGCATACACATGTATCTCTCGATCTCCACCACACCCTTCTCACTCTCTCTTGGTCTTCAGTGGCCTCCTGTCAAACATTAGGTAACACTAACTCTGATGATCAGTGACTGTCCAATCTTGTAGAACATCCACCAAGACAAGGATATGACCAATACTGAAATCCATTCATATTGAGATCTTCATCTCTAAATGTTCTCAACAGTGAAGGTCAAATTCTTGACCTCAGCAGTCTCTGTTTTGCTTGTATATTAGGTCATACAAAGTACATTTTGTTCTCAGACCTTGAATGTTTACTAAGATATACAATATATATTTTGTACTTAGACCTTCACTGGTTAATAAGATTTCCAATATATATTTTGTACTTGGACCTTCACTTGTTACTAAGATATACAATGTACATAAGGAAGCATTTAACATTTTGCAATTATTATTTCATAAATAATACTGAATCAAACAGAAACTGGTATAATTGTTTGGCCTACCTATGTTTATCACTTTGTGTTTCTTTCATAACTGTGACCAAAGGTGAAAAGTGAACTGTTTGTCTAAGGTTTGAGAATGTAGGTGATCCGATCAAGGGTTACCTAAATGACAGTTTTCTATCCATTTAGTGGGGGGGGGGGGGCTAAAAATAATCCTTTCAAAATATGTCTTTAATTTTGTAGATACCCATGTATATTGAAAATGGAATACGTAATTTAACTTGGCGAAAATACAAAGTTATGAAAATCACACGTTCCAAATAATTGCAGTAGAGAATCAGACTAGCACATTTATTGTGTATTGTGTTTTCTAGCAAAGGTGCTGGTCCCATCAGTTCTTATACTACTCAAATTAAAGAAACGTTTTCATAATATAACAATTCCTGTGTTGGAAATTGTTGTCTGAGCTACTACCAGAATTGCAAGAATTAGTAATTTTGGAAGTTCTTCATATTCACATGTAGACATTACAGCAGAGATTGTTGTCATAGTTAGTTTCTGAAAGAAGAACACAGTCATGCATAAAGTCAGAAGGTATCTTGGCATTTTTATACATTCTCTTGAGAATTTACCAAGAAACTTGTGAAGTTATACAGTGTTTTTTCTTACAATCAATAGTTTTCCAAGACAGTAATATTCTTCCAGATGTTTCCAAAAGAGGTCTGAATTCTGAATTCTTCTTCCATCATACAATTCTTGTAACATTTGGCAAAATACCATTTTCAGTAATGGACATTGTAGTTATGTTCTGACAAGAGCACTTTATTCTCATGATTGAGCTGTCAAAAACATGTTATTTATCAGAATTATGGGATTTTTAAAAAAAAATGTAGTAAAACATTTTGAATTTTCTGATCAATGCACATTTATGTATTGATATTTATAGTTCTTTTCTTGGTCATTATCAAAAAACAGCTCACTGAAAATAAACATTTGTTGTCCTTAATTTACTATAATTTTTTGCAAATTAAGCTAGTTCCTATGAAACACTCATTCCAATTTGATGTCTTTAAGTAAGATATTTCTCTGTAACATGGAATAACTAGAGTTGACAGTGCTATAGGCATGGTGAAATGTGTGTGTGTGTGTGTGTGTGTGTGTGTAAATAATACTTACGTCTAAAATTTATCTTATGATATTTGGTATGCTTAAAATATCATTGTACACGTCATACTTGTAGTGTTCCATCTGCCTTTAAAATGATTTGACCATCAGTATTTTTTGTATCATTAATTCTACACACTCATTGTAATGGACATGTACCAGAAGGTTAATGGTTGAATACAAGAATCTGTATGACATGTACTTGGTTTTGATGACAGAGGTTGCACCACAGAACAGTCTGAACTTTAGAAGGATGTGGTGAAAACCAAATAAAACAACAACAACAACAACAACAACAACAAAACATCACTATCACAAATGTTTTAACAGATACATTATTATACCCAAACGTTTTTTTCTGGTTCCAAACAATGTGATGTCATGTAAATGACAGAATCTATTTATTTTTAGAAGTACAAGTTCACTGTAACAATATGCGTTAAGAACCACACAGAACATGGTACTGTGATTGACACATTTGACCATTTTGAACACAGTATGGCAAGGAATATTATTGAGGTGCATGTCTAGGAATGTTTGTGATTTTACCAAAAATATCATTAATTCTTATAATGACTTCTGACAGGTATTTTATCAAAATAAATACTTTTACAGTACACATTCCATGTAATAAATACAAATAACGTCAAATTTTAAATACATAGTTTTTTCTATGTGAACATTAACCAATCTATATATATATAATAATAATAAGACTTGGGAAACATTTCAAGTAATTTTACACATATAAATATAATACATTGCAATATTATAACAGGAGGATTAATACATAATGTGTCTTTTAATTATAGCGCAAGAGGACAAGTCTACATTATGGAGCTGGGGAAGGGCATTTGGATATCTGTAAATTGTTGCTGGAAGCTAAGGCCAAAGTAAATGCAGTTGATATCGTAAGTTAATTTTTGATGACTAATATATTATTTATCTAGTCTGTGACATGTACACACATCCCAATGTGATGTTGATTGATTTTTCAGAGAATATTTTTACTATAATTTATCAACTTGATCAGGTAAGTACTGGCATATTTTCATTAAAAATCAGCTCCCCTTACAAAAAGATTTTATAGATATTTTGTAGACAACTATAGAAATTCTATAGAGTTATATTTTGACGTGCTTTTGTAACCAGATACTTGATTGGACACTCACTAGAGTTGAATTTAGCTGTTTCGCCATTTATTGTCTGGTGATGTCTGCTGGGGGACTCTCTCACCAAATTATGAGTATTTAAGAAGTGAAACGATCTGTGCAATGAACTTGGAACCAGTATGATGTCAACGTATACAACAAGAGTAGTTTAGTAGTGGCCAAAAAGTACTTGTCCAGCTGAACTGTGTAGTACAACTAGTAGAAAGTAGCAGACAGCAGCAGAACTGACAAACGTGGTCACTTGTAGTAGGATGCATATTTGTATGTTAGATGCAAGTGTGAGTTAACCAACTGTATAGTAGTATGTGTAGTATACGCTCTACAGGAACTTGGCAGTGACTCATATAGCAAGTAATGTATATGTGGGACTGTAACAGTAAAACTTTAGTATAAGAAGCTGAAGTTCCCTTCTAGATGGCCACCTACTTTGTAGAATGCTAGAAGTTAGAATGCTTGGAATATATTAGACTACAGAACATTGTTAATATTACTGAACCAATTGGATACGGCAAAGAGAACCCATTGTGTATGTCTATGTTACTGAAGTCCCCATTATTAGTCTCCGCCAGACGAAGTCCGGGACGAGGACTTATGGATTGGGTTCTGTCTGTCCGTGCATCCGAGCTTCCGTGCGTGCATCCGTCCGTCCGTCCGTCCAGAGCCGTTTCTTGAAGATGCCTGGACCAATTTTTTTCAAACTTGGTACAGGGTGCAACATACAATAGCATACATATGCACATCAATTTTTTTCATGATGTGATCCAATATGGCCGCCTAGCAGCCATTTTGTTTGCAAATTTTCCCTGTCAAAGCCATAACTCAGACATGCTTGAACAGATCTCATTCAAGGTTGTATTAGGGACCGGTCAGTTTCTTCGGCCTGGGGGGAGGGGGGGGGCAGTGGATTGGTGGGGGGTGGTCACCCAGTTTTTGAAATTGGCAGTGGGGGGGGGGGGGGCTCAACTCAATGATATCAAGGCCTGGTGCAATGTAATATCAACAGTCTTATTAAAAAATGCCAGAGCAAAAATGTGTGGAACAAAATTAAATACATTATGTGTATGTTATAAAACAAGAACAAATTGGGGTTTAAGTAAATTATCAGTTTAGTACTGAAATTATGAATGACACAGGTAAGAACCCACTATATGTACTTCATGTTTGTGCACAGGGAACCCAGGAACTGTGTTGCAATCTAACGAACAAACAAACAAACAAACAAACAAACAAATCAATAAATAAAGAATAAATAAATATGTATGGGTAAATGAAATATGTTAAACTCATGGATAACTGTCTATAAACATGTCTATATGTATATACATGTCTGTATACTATTGAAATAATAGACTATTTGTTTCTATATATCCTATTTATACTAACAACATATAGATGGTATATATAGAAACATATCCTATATTTTCTCATTCAGAGACCGGTATATACATACATATATGTTTATTGATAGTTATCCATTACTTTAGAATCTCATGTATATTTATTTAGTTTTTTCTGTTTATTATTTATTTATTTATTTATTTATTTATTTGTTTTATTTATTTGTTTGTTTGTTTGTTTGTTTGTTTGTTTGTTTGTTTGTTTGTTTATAACACCATTCCTGGGCTCCATGTGGTATGACGCCGGGCTGAGATGAGTGCAGTGGGCTGGTCATTAAGTAGCACTTTATAGTATACCTCCACACACATTGTTGTAATGTGAGCATGTCAGTGTTCTGTATTCCGTAACAGCGGTAAAACACCACTGGTCTGTTCTACACACCACTATGATAATAACTATAATTAGTATAGTAACTAATGATAATAAATGAAAATAATAGTAATAATGATTTATTTTAAGAACCAGCTCATAAACTAATAACATTTCACAAAAACAAAGAAAAAAAGAAGAAAAAAAGTTTAATTTACAGTACATAGTTAAAAGCAATGCATCAAGAATCCTTTCTAAACTTTACTGTAAAAAAATCACAAAATCAGATAAAGATGCTGTAATTAAAATATTGTTACTCTCTTTGAGTCTAAAATCAAATTGAATATGAAAAATTACGGATAAGTGAGTTAGCCTTTAATTAGCATAAAGATATATCATTTGACATCTGATAATAACTGTTTTCCAAAAGACTAGAACATGTAGACTTATTTCCAGATAATTAATACGTTCAAGTTTTATACGAATATTGGATTTTAAAAATAATTGCCAGATATTATATATCATTCTAATTTTCAGGATAGATCTCATAGATTGGTTTTGTTTTATATAAAATTATGTATATAGATAATAAAACATAGGCTAAACCTATGCATAAATCACAGGTTTAACAAAATATCAGGATTAACAAAATATCAGGATTAACATGAAACAATTTCAAAAAAAGCTTTAAATTACAACCATGACTCGTTTGAAATGTCCTTAAATGTAGGTGTTTGATAAGATAAAGATACTGTTGTGCTTTCTTTATGAGGTGTTCAGTATTTTCTTGCTAAAACTGTCGATGTGAAAGATGAATACCCAGGAATTTGAAAATACTGACAATTTCAACTTAATTTCTACCATGAATATCCAAATTATCACACAGAAATCCTCAACAAAATAAAAAAAAATTGACTAATCAGAAAGATTAATGATTTCTCGCACAAAATCTGTCTGAAATATTTGTAATGAGAAAAAAACTATGAAAACAACATCCTTATAGACTAGAATCTATATAATAAATACTATCTAGAAGCAACAGGAGAAGCATTGTCAACAATCCTTTAACAGTATGTAAAACCTCAAAATGTGATATGACCACCCTTTATCTAAAAACATATGTATCAGTGAGTTACCAGTCCACTAAGACAAATGTACAGACACTTGCATCATATCTATAGTGCTTTGAGACATTGAGATATATAGCATTTTTGTTTTTTGCATAATTCTGTATCTCGACTTTAGTCCTGGTTACAAACTTTTGTTGGTAAGTATCGGGAATGAAATATACACTGAGCTTGAATATACTCTGAGCTTGAATATACTCTGAGCTTGAATATACTCTGAGCTTGAATATACACTGAGCTTGAATATACACTGAGCTTGAATATACACTGAGCTTGAATATACTCTGAGCTTGAATATACACTGAGCTTGAATATACTCTGAGCTTGAATATACACTGAGCTTGAATATACACTGAGCTTGAATATACACTGAGCTTGAATATACACTGAGCTTGAATATACTCTGAGCTTGAATATACACTGAGCTTGAATATACACTGAGCTTGAATATACACTGAGCTTGAATATACACTGAGCTTGAATATACACTGAGCTTGAGTCCAATTTGGGATCTTGACTGTAATCTTCATAAACAATAAAGTTAAGTCAAATTAGTTAATCTCAAGTTAAAAAATATGTTTACTAGTTTGCTAACCAATCCTATATCATCCTAATTTACCAATCAAATGAAGGTCAATATCAAATTCGAGGCAATATGTATGGAATGTTGAACGTTTTTGTGTGTTAGATGTCAATAAAGTATGAGTAGCTGTCTTAGTTTAGTACTTGGTTGTAAGGTGCCAGTTCCCTTATCCCATAGTTAGTTAACCCTAAATATACCTTTGCTACAATATTTATGACAGACTATATAATTTGCAATCTGATTTGCGGCCTTACAGGTCAAGTCTGCAGTAGTTTATAGCAAAAAACTAATGTGGGTGTTTCGATAAAAGTGAAAAATTGTGATGACCTTGTAATTAGACTATGACCTTGACCTTGGATCGAAAAGATCAGGTGATAAGTGAGTTGCCCGTCCTCTAAAATTAATATATAGACACTTGCATCATATCTGTGGCACTTCGATATTCAGTAATTTTACATTTTGGTGATCCCAATACCAGTTGTCTTGGTAACAGAAGTTTATAATAAAAACAACTCCGCATATGCCTTTGATTTATTTTTCTAAAAAAACTATATCATTCGCTATTTTCTGAGCGATTTTCATCTGTAAAGTACATGTCTGATGTTAGCAATAGAAAAGATTCCGACAGTGTTTTAATTTTTGCAAAAAAGTAAGGTGACCTTGAATTTTTTTGACAATGACCTTGACCTTGGATCGAAATAATCATGTAATCAGTGAATTGCTTGTCCCCAAAACATTATATACAAACATTTACATCATATCAATAGCACTTTCAGATTAGTATATTAACACTTTTGGTATAATTGGAGATATTGACAGCAGTTTTCTTGGTAACAGTTTTGTTGCTAGGGTATAAAGCAACTTCATATATACTTTTTCATGTTTTTTGGAAAGATTGTATGTTTGGCTATATTCTGACTGACTTACAGCTTTACCAGTCATATCTGATAGAAGTATAGTGAGTTTGCACAAGAGAATCCAGAGGGGCAACATCAGTTTTCTGAAGGCCTATCTGTAGATGTTACACTATCCAAATATACTGCCAAAATTTGTACTTCAAGCTGGGTAATTTTTTTCCAAATTTCAGCCCTGATTATTGTATCCTCTCCATCAATATGGTCATTCCCTTATATAGGAAACAAAAAGTGTTATGAGAAATGCCCCCTAATAAATAGTGAGTATTCCCTAATTTGACTTCAATATTTGTATCAGTGCTTCAGGGAATAGCAGACAAAAAGAAAATGACTTTTACAGTAGTGTAAGGTCCATTTTATTGACAGTATTTCAGTTTCATTTTTCAAGAGTCCAGGTGCCCATCCCAGCAGCCCAGCCCATGAATCCAACCACAGAGCCTGGCTCATTGCTTTGTGCAGCCCTATGGTTCAGCCCAGGTTTTAGTATATGTATATAAACAGTTATTTAGTCTAAAATTGCCTCTAATTACTGTCTAATCTTGTAACCATGGTAGCCAAAGTATGTGTGAGCCATGCCATCCAATCATAATTTACCGACTTATGATGTTGTCCATACAGATGTGTATTTGACATGTACATGTACATATAACATGATACACAGTCATACTCAGTGGTATTTCTGTTTACTCTTTTTTGTGTGTCAAATTTCAGATTCACACATGACTTCATAAGTATGTATTATTGAATTATGTCTGAGATGTGTAGGGACATATTTTGGTCACAGCACACTGACTGAATAATATTTCTTAATTGTTTAGCCTACAGACACTTGAATCAAACTGTATATATTTTTTAGCCTGACTTTTCCCATGTGGCACTTTGTCAGAAACTCTCTCTGTGCAGAGAAATAAACATGAGAGACCTGCATGTGATTTTATTAGCACAACTGAATTGAGGTTCAGTAGTGCCATAGGGATCACACGGTGTCTGTCTGTCTCTCTGTCTCTCTCTCTCTCTGTACATGTGTGTGTGTGTGTGTGTGTGTGTGTAAACGCGTTAAAGTCAAAAAACGCTGCACCGATTGCCATGATATTTGGTGGGTCCATTACCTTGGGTGTCTAGTTGGGAAATTGATCAAATCAAAATGATCTTACCATCGGTTTGTGATTTGAGTCAAAAAATTTGATTTTTGGTCAAAAAACTTAAACTCAAAAACTACAGGGCAGATCGGGCTGAAATTTAGTTGAAAGATTCTTCAGGGTGTTTTTACTAAGAATTGTTCATGATATGATGGTCCCATCAGTGATATGCAAATTAGGGCTGAAATGTGTCTTTTTGGTCAAAAATCTATAATTCCAAAACCACTGAGCAGATTTGGCTGAAATTTAGCGGGAATGCATCTAGGGATGTATGGTGAAAGAAATATTAAGCACACAATGATTCCATGAGTGATATGCAAATTAGGTGTAAAAATGTTCATTTTTGATCAAAAACGTATATCTAAAAGTACTTGGTTAATGAATCTGAACCTTGGTGAGATGTTTCTGAAAGTGTTATTCTGCAATTTGACAAAATTGGCCCTAGCAACCATGACCACACCCTTAGCAACAACCTGTAATTTGCATATCACAGATGGGTCAATCATGTACTATGAATGTTCCCATTAAATTTCTACCCAATCTGCTCAATAAATGTGAATCTGTTTTAATGGCATAGGAAAATGTCAGTTGAGTATTTCCATTTAACTTAATAGTAAACTAAAGTATAGGCTAGTAAAATACCATGAAATTCAAGCATTGGTCAACATTTTGGGCTCAACTCAATGATATCAAGGCCTGGTGCAATGTAATATCAACAGTCTTATTAAAAATTGACAGAGCAAAAATGTGAGGAACAAAATTAAATACATGTGTATGTTATAAAACAAGAACAAATTGGGGTTTTAGTAAATTATCAGTTTAGTACTGAAATTATTAATGACACAGGTAAGAACCCACTACTTCATGTTTGTGCACAGGGAGAGGGAACCATGTTGCAATCAAACGAACAAACAAACTACATGTCTATATGTATATACATGTCTGTATACTATTGAAATAATAGACTATTTGTTTCTATATATCCTATTTATACTAACAACATATAGATGGTATATATAGAAACATATCCTATATTCTCTCATTCAGAGACCGGTATATACATACATATATGTTTATTGATAAATGCCAGGCATTTAGAATCCCATGTATATTTATTTAGTTTTTTCTGTTTATTTTTATTTATTTATTTATTTATTTATTTATTTATTTATTTATTTGTTTGTTTGTTTGTTTGTTTGTTTGTTTATTCATTTATTTATTTATTTATCTATTTATCTGTTTATTTATTTATTTGTTTGTTTGTTTGTTTGTTTATAACACCATTCCTGGGCTCCCTGTGGTATGACTCCGGTTTGAGATGATTGCAGTGGGCTGGGCATTTAGTAGCACAATTTCCAATGCATTTTATGCAAATGGCAATAATTTAAAGTTATATATAAATTATATTATATCGTTAATATTCATTTTGTTTTGTTCCACAAACTAAATTTCTTTGAATTATTTTGATAATTCTGTCTGTTGTGTTTAGCAGATTTCTTCCCTTGCAGTAATAAGTCGTTTCTGAGATAAGTTTTTTTCTTTATTTACCTATACTGGGTGATTGATTTCAAGCTTAGTTGTACATCCACTTCTACATTGAGTTTGTAGCCATTTAAGCAACGGTATCTGATAGGATTCATGATGTTGCTTCCTCGATCAGTGGTAATCATGGTAATATGCCAGTACTAAACATTTTCATATTACTGTGTGAACCCCCCCCCCCATGAAACGCCTGCCCTCAGGTTGGACTTTGACCTCATACATCATAAAATATCACATAACAATTGTGTAGCCCAACCCTCAAAACCAAATTAAGGATAATTGCATCATACTCATAGCTCTTCCAGACACCAAGATATACAGCATTAAAGTATTTCAGAATTATTCAAGATATCAAATCAATTGACGAGCTAACATCATTTTGTTGACCTGGTAATTTCATTTGTGTAATTTCAAAAGCAGTTTTCAATATATCTTGGTAACAGTTGTAATAAATCATCCCCATGCAAATAAGCTTTTACTGTATTTTTTCCTGAAAGACTATATCATTTGTTATTTTGTGACTGATTTTCAGCTATAACAACTATGTCTGATGTTAGTTATATAAAACTTTCCGCCACAGTTTTGATAAAAATATAGAAAAAATTAGATGACCTTGAATTCTGACTATGACTTTGACATTTGATCGGAAAGGCCATATGATCAATAAGTTGCCCATCTCCCCAAACATACATGTATATACATATATTTTGATTATGATTATAGCACTTCTGGAGCCTGAGATATGACGGTTTTTAATGTTTGGCAGCCTTCAAAATAATGTCACCATTACCATGGAAACTGCCTTCTGTGAGTTTGTGCAAGAGAATCCATCTTTACCATCAGTTTTCTGATGGTAAAGATATTACTCTAACCAGATATGATATCAAACATTGTACTTCAAACCATGTAAGGTAACTCTTGTTTTAAGCCACTTTTTGGACCTCAGCGTCCTGACTAAGTAGCCCCTTCAGCTTTGCTGTTGGAGACTTATTATAGTTACAGTATCAATAGACATACTCTTCAAATTGCACACCACATGGTGAAAGTATGCAAGGATAATGTCATCTTACGATAATTCTGGATATATCAAATAAAACCTTTATTTATTGAGAACTTAATCAGAAATGTTTGTATTATTGTATTCATAATTATGCTTCAAATGAGTACTTGTGTCACCAAGGTAGCACATCCCTTTTATGGAATGAAGTTGGCCATCCCCTAAAGAAAGCATGCCTATATTGGGTTCTTCAATAATACAAAACCTCTGTACTCAGCAAATGTCAGTTTCTACATTTCATATTCATTTCAAACTAAATTGCTTCTAATGATGAAGTCAATTGTTGACAAAATCACAAGGTTACACTTTGACCAATGTTAGCTTACAAGTGGTATATTAGCTGGTTGATCTTGAGTGACGTTCTCTCTCAACACACTTTGTGTTTTGAAAGACATAGTCAAGATCAATCAGGAAAATACAAATCTAAGACCTACTTTACTGCAAGTTGAATTTAACATACACAAGGAAATCATTGTAATTTATTTGCTATTAATTTCAAATTTGCCATTAAATTCAGGGCTTGCCTCACTTGACCTTAGCTGGCATGCGTTATGTATCCCTGTTTATATATGTAAGTTACAGTTACACTAAAATAGACTTTTTGAATATATTCATAGCAACCAGATATTTATCTCTCCTGATGTTGTAAATGTAATTTTGTCAAGATATGACTCATACAGTATTTGTGGTTGATGTGATATAATCATATCTGATGTATGGGTAATGAACTAATATGGTAGCCTAGGTATAGACTATGTAGAAAATAGTAGACACATTCACTTGTACAAAGGATAGTGTGTGTGTGTGTGTATTTGTCTGTATGTATATTTGTCTGTATGTATGTGTATGTATGTATGTATGTATGTATGTATGTACGACATCGACGACAAACTAAGATCCTTTGTAGCGAGAGGGCGGTTACAGCTACTCCAGTGTGAAAGCCTCATGTAACTGTACTACCCAACTACATATACAAAATCATGCAAAATATGTCGACATCCATCTGAAACAGCATCCCATATACTCAATGGTTGCACACAATTCCAGAAGCTGTATCAACAAAGACATAACCGGATAGTTAATATCATCTACAAGAAAATCCAAGATAGGAATGCTGATAATGAGACATACACTGACATTCTGATAAAACCCACGCTGTTTAATTCTAACAATGAAACATTCCAGCACCAACACACACGTCCGGACATTGTTGTCATCAACAAACAATGCAAAAAGACTTGGTTGATAGAAATTGCCATTCCATACGATGCACATATTTCGAAATGCTATGACACTAAGTTTGAGAAATACTTCCCACTATCACTGGAAATAAATAACCACTGGTTTCATACTGAAGTTGTCGTATTAATACTAGGAAGCCTTGGCAATGTTCACTACAGATTTGTAAGTGGCCTTATGAAAGTAGGTTTTAATAAGAGTATTGTAATTGTATTGCAAAATACTGCAGCATTAGTTCAATAATTGGTTCTTGTAATATCTGGAGAAAAAGATGCAAGCATTATAACAACTAACACACTACATCTGACTTGTGATGTGGATAACATGTTCAAATGCAATTTGATATATTTCCTGTGAGATGCAGTGTGAACCCAATAATACTGTACCTGTACATAATGATTTAATGTATTTCGGAAATAAACATAATTTGATATGTATGTATGTATGTATGTATGTATGTATGTATGTATGTATGTATGTATGTACAATCATGTATGTATGTATGTATGTATGTATGTATGTATGTGTGTGTGTATGTGTGCGTGCGTGCATGCATGCATGCATGCATGTATGCATGTATGTATGTATGTATGTATGTATGTATGTATATATGTATAATTGTGTCTCTCTGTCTGTCTGTCTGCGTGTTAACTTTAGAGGTAAACTGTGACAACAAATAAAACAGACGAGATCTATTTTCCTTTCAAATTAATAACCATTTATTCAACATTCTTGGTAACTATGGTAACTATGAAGTAGAAATTTCAGAGTGTTGTTACCTTTGTATTAAAGTAAAGTATAATATGGAATTAAAAGTATCAAATTAAAAAAAATATGTAAAAATAAAATATCCTCTTCAAAATAATGCAATGAATGGTTCACTTCATAACCAAGTTATCTTCTGAAATTGTCTCCCATATAATTTTATTTATTATTGACATACATTGTATTGCCAGTGTACAGTACAGTATCATTGAACTTTTGTAAAATAGGTTGAATTCTTTCCAGTCATTTATGATCACTAAAAGGTACTTCAACATCGTTTTTCATTTTTACTGTCAATTTCGCCTGGTAAAATGTGAGTTCTAAGCATATTTGTTCTAGTGATGTGGATTTTTGACTGAGCTGAAGTCAATTTACGTCATTTTTTCCAGGATATGGAAATTATGATAGTACTCATAGTACTTGATCAGTCTCAACCCTTATGGGTTATTTCCAGATGTGACCATTTCGGGGGGGAGGGGGGGGGGATTGTTTGTTCATTGGTTTGTTGTCGTTTACTCATGTATGTATCTACTCATTTGTCGTTTTATTTTGTTTATTTGTTTACCTGTTTGTTTGTTTGTTTACTTGTTTTGTTTATTTGTTTGTTTGATTGTATGTTTCTTGTTATCTCCGCTGTCAGCGAAAGCTGAAAGCGTAGCTTTAGGTATAGGTGGGTATTGAGGTATAGAGAGTAGAGTGAATCATAGGTGTCCGTCAAACTTTTATATTTTCACTTTCTACTCCGAAAGTGACAGTCGGAATTCTTCGATATTTGGTGTGCATGTTCCCTGGGGGGAGGCTATTCAGATTTGTTCATGCCAAGTTGATCTGTTCCATTTTCAATTTTTTATGATTTTTTTTCCAAAAATGACATTTTCATCAACTCCTCATAAACTTCAATTCAGATTGCTTTGATATGTGGTGTGTTGATGCACAGAGGGTAGCTTACTTAGATTTATTAATTTCAAATCAGCACGTCTTCTCTTCTATTTTTTATGATTTTTTTTTGAAATTTGAAAAAAATGAATATGTTAATGAGCATTATGACCGACGCCATATTGGAAATCAGTCTGCGAGACTTTAGGTAAAGTGCAACTTTTCAAAAGATACTATTGACGTCAAACAAGCAATGTAATATGTGCTATAGTCTTAATTCTACGCATTGTGCGCCCAAATGACAAATATTTGTTGGAAAAAGGTTTGTTTGTAAACTTCAAATACAATTCTCCACCCATCCTACAGAATGGTTCATTCCAGTATATGCACCTCATTATCATTGTGAGAAGTCTTCCATGCCTGAACTGAAGTGTATCGAACGATTTTTGACAGAGTCAGTCGTCAATAAAAACGATAATACTCTTTCTAAAATTACCACATTTTGAAAGGGAAAGTACTTTGTGGTTCATTTATGGAGTTTTGTTTTTGTACGATCAATATTGGTGGCAAAATTACAGCGTCAAAATTACCGATGTGGTAGTTCAGTACGGCGACAATCCCAAGTACCCGGATGCAGGAGGGACTAACCCAGAAGCAAGTCGTTGTCAGCCATACGTTACAGTGCAGTGGTAACATCGTCCGAGAAATCGCTGCGTTCAGTGTCATTATTCACAGAATTGTTGTTTTCAAGTGAAAACCCGTCTTGAATTGTATAACTCTAACATGTCAAGTTATATTTTGAAAGTTGTATCGCTAGTTTGAGACGATTTTCTCACGTACTATCGGGGCTTACTTGGACTTGGACCTTACTCCAGTTCATCGGGAAGTTTAGCCAGCCCGATAATTCTTTCTGGTTTAGTTTACAACACTTTTGATCGTGCAGATTTTGTTGTTGTGATGAAAAGAAATTTAAAAAAAAGATCACTTCATCACTTAATCGAACATGAACGAGTGTTACCACTGTCACCAGGAGGGTCTATGCTGTAACGTATGGCAAGGGTTCGACATACACGTACACGCTGGTCCGCTATCCCGCGAGTCAAGTAACTTTCTGTAAGGACCAGTAAAGGTTACTAAAATGTCCATTGCAGGTAGTCCGACGGGATAGTGACTTTTCGATAGGTATATTAGGGAGCTCAGAATTCAAACCACCGGCTATATGATGAATTCACGGTCATAGTAAAATTCATTTGATTTTTAATTTGCTATTTTGACCAACTCTGGTTGTCTATTCGCAATAAAATTACGATTAGTTTGGAAATGGGGTAGATTTTCTATGATTCCGTGTCATAAAAGCATGTGTTGTGTAGTTTTTGAAAAGCACACCCGGTGGGAAAGTCGCCCAACAGGCGATCTCACGCCATTGCTGTACTACGTGGCACTTTATTCTGGCGTGGTGTCTCTTGAAAACGGGAATAGCGAAGGATGAGCCAATCAAGTGAGACCTTTCAAATGTAGCTAATATTATAGCCAATAAAATTAGTTGTACGATGATATGTGCATAATAAGGGTAAGGCTGGCCTCTACACTGTAACAAGTAGTAAAGTTGAAATCTTTGTCGCATGAATTCGTATTTATGTACGGATGCGTAGTCTTTCTGAACAGTAATTTTTAGATCAGTTAGTATTTAAACTACGTTTCTGAGTTAATTATTCGGTAGGTAATTGACGAGCTCCCTTTGTAAAAGCGCTGTACAAATTGGATGTCAGCGTTCACCCGGCCACGTTCAACGGAACTAAGTGAAGCTCAATCATAATGGTGGCTGTCAAAATCAAAGACGCAATTTGACCGTGTTGTTATTTCAGTGAGTTTATTCAGCAAGAAAACAACGTGTTCTATGTTTTTGTACTTCCTACATGATGTGATGATCGTTTTTTTTTACCGGTACAACTTACAACTTACAGCCTACAATGAAACTGCTAACTTAGTAACACTAGCCCCATCCTCAGGTAGGATTTTTAGTGCCGTGTAGACGGGGCTACTGACACGATTCCGTGTTCCGTGTTCCGTGTTCATGTTTTGGGGCACATTTCTAAATACGCGAAACCAGTTATTGAATGTGTAGTGGATATTGATATTCAGTTTGAAAAATTAAAATCCTGAACTTTATTTTGCGAACGGTTTTGTCATTTCTTAGTAATTATAGGGCCGACTGTATCACGTTTAACGTTTATGTCAACCCGGAAGTACATAGACACGAAAATAGACGAGGTGACTTGTACATGTAATTAGTAACAAAATTTTGCTGTAACTGCTGGTAACCTTCAAATTTATTTATTTTTATGTTGTAAATACATTCTAATATGCACTAAGGAGAACACTATAAAGATTTGCTCCATGGGAAGGTAATTTTTTGTCTTTTAAAAATGCAATAGTTAGATCAATGTGTACCAGAAATGTTATGTAGTATTTAAGCTAGAAATAAGACCACATAACATCTTATTACTCCCCCCCCCTCCAATTAAGACAAACTACTCACAGAAAGCAACAAAAAAAGAGAAGAAGTTCCAAAACATAAAAAAAGAGAATAAAATTACAGTAAGGAGTTGATGATGCACAAACAACTACAAAGAAATAGACAGTTCAATTACAACACACGGTTTGAAATAAATATGGGGTTTGGAAAAGTGAATTAGAAGTAGAGCAAAAAGTAAGAGAGATGAAGAGCCTAAGTGAACAAGCGAAAGCACTTAAAGATAGGACCACCAATTTTTTTGCAGGACTACTATGTTATCAATTTTACTAGTCCTGTGGGATAGTGACTTTTTTACTCCAGTGTCAAACCCTGTTGGCTGAGAATGACTGTCTTTCGGGTACTTGGGGATTGTCGCCGTACGGAAACTAAGATGGTGATTAATACATTTCTTCCCTATATATATATCTACTACAACTAGTACAAGTTGAATGTTGTTGACTTGGTAAATTTGTTAGAAAATTTTTTTGTGTGTGTGTGCATTTCCCAGTCATTTTTTTTTCTGAGATTTTGTGCAATTTTTCATAACAGTAAATTTTTGTTATAAAATGGTGACTATGGTATAAAAGTACAATACATTACCAACTTCTGTGTAAAATGTGTTTTATAGTGAGACATCATATGAAACCACTAACCACTTTATTACATCGCTAAAACAAAACTGCATAGTAAAGAGCTGAAGAACTGAACCACTTCTACATGTCACCAAAATAAAAAATAAAATTTAAAAAAAAACAGCGGAGCTATTCTGACCGATAGGTCGCTTGTTTGTTTGTTTGTTTGTTTACTTGTTTGTTTATATTTGTAAACAAAACTAACTGAGCCTGAGCTCCCTGTGGACAGACAGACAGATAGACACAAACACACTGTTCAACCTTATTTAGTACACTAGTCACATACAAAATGTACCCATACTGTACTGTAATTTCAATAATTTATTGGTGATTTATTAAAACTAATTCAAGGCTATCAACTGCAATTGTAGATAATCCTGTCTACAGTTTACATTTCAATAAATACGCAATAATTCAATTTGTAAAAATAATACATTCATTGGCTGGTTAGTTTTAACAATTAATGAAAGTGTCTGATATAAACAAAGTATGTATTGTTCCACCTAATGTATGATATCATTCATGTACTAAAAATAATATGGTATTTGTATCCAGAATAAATACCCTACCACTCCCTCAAGTTAAAATTAATAACCCCCTCCTCCCCCAAGTTAAGATTAATAACCCCCTCCTCCCCCAAGTTAAGATTAATAACCCCTTCTGATCACAGGCTAATCAAATACCTATGAAATATTAAAACATTTTATTTGAACTAAAATTACATGGACGGTCACTTAGTGAACTTAGACAGTCAGCTGTTTACTATATATGTATAGACAAAACATGTAAAGCTGTGTACTAAACATACAACTGATAAGGTCAAAGGTCAAATGAGGTGTTAGGTCAAAGGTCAAATAGACATGCATACAGGCTTTTTGTTAGTTTTTATACACAGAATAATTAGCACCACTGAACTGAGGTTCAGTAGTGCTATAGGGATCGCCCAGCGTCTGTCTGTCTGTCTGTCTGTCTGTCTGTCTGTATGTGTGTATGTGTGTGTGTGTAAACAACTTAAAGTCAAAAACTGCTGAACCGATTGCCATGATATTTGGTGGGTCCATTACCTTGGGTGTCTAGTTGGGAAATTGTTCAAATCAAAATGATCGCATCACAGGTGTGTGATTTGGGTAAAAAAATGTGATTTTCCTTCAAAATCTTCTTTGTTCTCAGTGAACACCATGAGGGGATGTGTTAGGTAACGTTATATAATCACTGGGCAAAGTGCATATGCACATTCTAAATCCAGTTATTACAATAGGTTATGTAAATAAGACTGGTAAATATGCCCTTTCTTTCTTGGTGGAAATTTTACTAATTTTGAAATGAAAATGATTGCAGCACGAGGGTGATCATTGATTTGGGTAAAAAAACGTGATTTTTAGCACAACTGAACTGAGTTTCAGTAGTGCTATAGGGATCGCCCGGCGTCTGTCTGTGTGTGTGTGTGTGTGTGTGTGTGTGTGTGTGTGTGTGTGTGTGTGTGTGTGTGTAAACAACTTAAAGTCAAAAACTGCTGAACCGATTGCCATGATATTTGGTGGGTCCATTACCTTGGGTGTCTAGTCGGGAAATTGTTCAAATCAAAATGATCGCATCACAGGTGTGTGATTTGGGTCAAAAAATGTGATTTTTGGTCAAAAAACTTAAACTCAGAAACTACTGGGCAGATTGGTGCAAAATTTGGTGGGAAGATTCTTTAGTAAAGTAAGATTTGTTCATGACATGGTGATTCCATCAGTGATATGCAAATTAGGGCTAAAAATGTGTCTTTTTGGTTAAAAATCTATAATTCCAAAACTACTGAGCAGATTGGGCTGAAATTTGATGGGATGCATCTAGGGATGTATGGACGAAGATATATTAAGCATACAATGATTCCATGAGTGATGTGCAAATTAGGTGTAAGAATGTTCATTTTTGGTCAAAAACTTATATCTCAAAAAGTACTTGGTCAATGAGTCTGAAACTTGGCGAGATGTTTCTGAAACTGTTATTCTGCAGATTTTCTTCAAAATATTTTGACAAAATTGGCCCTAGCGACCATGACCACGCCCTTTAGCAACAACCAAATGGCAGTATATTTTGGTCAAATAACAACATCATCTGGTAGGCAAGTGAGTAAACATTCAAAAAATGTGTGCAAATACCCTAGCAACCATGACCATGCCCATAGCAACAGCCAAACAGTGGTGTATTTCACAAAGATAACAACAGGGTTTAATAGACAATTGAATAAACATTCAAAAAATGTACGTAAATTTGCATAGCAACAAGACCACACCCATAGCAACAGCCAAATAATCACGTATTTTGCAAAGATAACAGGAATAGAAAGACAAATGAATAAACATTCAAAAAATGTATACAAATACCCTAGTAACCATGACCACGCCCATGGCAACAGCCAAACGGTGGTGTATTTCACAAAGATAACAATGGGGTTTAATAGACAAATGAATAAACATTCAAAAAATGTATGCAAATACCCTAGTAACCATGACCACGCCCATAGCAACAGCCAAACGGTGTATTTCACAAAGATAACAATGGGGTTTAATAGACAATTGAATAAACATTCAAAAAATGTATTTAAATTTGCCTAGCAACAAGACCACGCCCATAGCAACAGCCAAATGATCACGTGTATTGCAAAGACAATATCAGGAATTCATACACAAGTGAACAAAAACATACATAAATGTATGCAAATATATCTAACAACATGACCACGCCCATAGCAACAGCCAAATGATAGCATTTATCATAAAGATAGCAACATGGTTGGATAGGCAACTGGATAGTTATTCAGCAAATGAACACCTATTGTTAGCATGGACTAGCATATGGATAAACATTTAAAACTGTACAGTTGTGCTACAACGCCATTGGCGGTATTTTTGCAATTGTAATTTGGATATTTTCATCTGCATACTGTCTGCGTATTATTACACATATACGTATATGTTATTTGCCAAATACCGTTCCATATCTTGCTGAGAGAGGTAATTTTTCTGATATAACGGAGAGCAGGAGGCGTATTATAACACATATAATAACAGTTACACATCAACAATGTAGTACTGATAATTTCTCACCAAGATGCATATTAAATATGTGTATTTGTTTTCATATTTCAATTTATGACACAGTTTGAATATATACATGTACCATCATAATTAACACGTAAATGAAAGTATTGAGTTAACCAGATTTAAACTGAATACCTCCCATTTGGGCAAGACCATAGATTTTGGGTAAGACCATATATTTTGGGTCTTACACACATTGTTGGAATACAAACTTCTGAACTATAGGTATTATTAATGATGTACCACTTAATTTGAAAATTTATTATATGAAACTATGAAGGGGGGGGGGGGGGGTCAGGGAATGATAGTCCCCTTTCACAAGTCAGGTGATACAAAAATGTCAATAACTATATAGAGGTATCAGACTATTATGTAACTTCAGTAAATTATTTAATACTGGATTGAATGAAAGGCAAACTCAGTGGGCTGAATCGAGTCAAAAACAGAATGCCAGGCTGGTTTTAAGAAAACATTTTCCATGGTTCACATGTTTGCCCTATAACTCAATACAGAAATATTTAGGTAGAGAGGGAGTAGATTTTATTGGGTTTTTGCCGATTTTGGGGAGGAATTTGACTCTCTAAATCACTCTCTGTTTTCATTCATTTTCACTCATGAATAGTTAAATTAGTTTACTCAGAAGATATAGTGGTCCATAGAAAAAACATTAAAATTATGTTTATAGATCAGAACTTAAACTTGGTGTATTTCTGAAATTACATGTCATGCAGGTGATACAAAATCGTGAAATGGTTCCCTAGCAACCAAACTTTATGGAAATGTTTGTATTTTCTGGAGTTGTGTTCCCCTTTAATGTGAATTGCCAGAATACACCTTAGCCATGTACAAAATGTACACCATGTGTATTCAGTGACAAGAATTGAAATGTACGTGAGTTCAATATCCATTTCATCTGGTTCTCCCCAAAATATTGGTATGAATGATTTAAAGGCAAATGGCCATAATTATCTCACTTCTGTGAAATAATACGCTTGTGTAGGTATTGTGTATCCCCATGCCGTTTCTTGGGTGGAGCATTTTAAATTGCCATGGTGGTAATGGAATGGACAAGTTGTTTTTAGCTCCCGTATGGGAGCTGATATCATGCAACTGTCTTGCTGTATGTCTGTGTGTATGTGCAGAAATTTTGTTCCACTGATATCTCAAAAGGTAGTGAAGCAAATGTTTTGCAATTTACTGTGTTGCATTTTCAGGCTGCAACTTAGAGCTGAATAGCTTTTGGTGGGAGTGGCTTGCATGATTAATGCTAATTTGCATAAGTAATGATTTTATCATGTACAAATATCAAATTAGATGAAAATAATTTTAGAATATTCCATAAGCTTTATGCAGAAAATACAAATAATGTTTGAAATCTTGTATCTATAAAAAGGGTAGACCATTGTTGGCATTTAGGTCAGTGTCCAATTTTAATTTACGAGTTTATCACATTCCATGAATGTACATGGAGCACTTGCAACAGCCAATGACATAGACTCTCTCACAGTCCTCGGAGCTTCGCATTGCTAATATTAACCCTCCCTTTCCCCCCCCCCCCCTCATCAAATTGATCATCTTTTTGATATCCACATTTATGCATCTGTGCAATGAGGAATAGTAGACATTAAATAGAAAGCAATCCTTGTCATAGTGTAATGTCAGCATTCTGTACCCTCCCCATCAAAATGGTCACTTGTGCCATCCCCATCAATATCATAGTCACTTCTACCCTCCGTATCAAAATGGTCATGCCCGTATTATAGAAAACATAAAGTGTCACGAGAAATGCTCCATGATAAATATTGAGTTAACCCTTCATATAGTTTGTACACCTAATGCTAAACCATGTAATTTGGAAGAGGTTTTGCCAGGAATGTTTATATAAACCAGAAGTAATCAGCTGTGAAACTTGTACATGCAGTGAATGGTTCAATGCTGTAATATGATCAAATCATTTAGTGTATTTGACAAGTACAGTCAATCACCCTTGTGGAAGTTAAAGGAATCTTTGTCAAAGTTAAATTCTATCTGAGAATATGTATAAGATGTGTAGGTGGGTCATAGTTTGGTCACAATTCACTGACTTAATAACATTTCTTAACTAATTGTTTAGACCTGTTTTCCCCATGTTGCACTTTGTGATAAACTCTCTCCATGTACATGTGTATTTTGGCATTTGAGTCTGATGGGAAATGCATACATGGGAGACCTGCATGTGACTTGCTGTCAACCATTACTGGATGTACTTATGCACAAACGTCAGATTACCCGGTATGTGAGAGTCACCATTTTTAGCACAACTGAACTAGGTTCAGTAGGGCTATAGGCATGGTGAAATGTGTGTGAGTGGCCGTCTGACGTATTTGATGGGGACATTACTTATGAATACACATGGTGTACATTTTATACATACATATGGCTAAGGGGTGTACTGCCAATTTATCATTAAAGGGGAACACAACTCCAGAAAATACAACCATTTCCATAAAGTTCATGATTGTCAGGGGAATACACCTCTATGGAAAGGTACCCAGATGTTAATCGGAACGAGGCTAAAGGGGGTAAAGTTCAGAGATGTGCCACCATTTGAACACAATTTGTTTTGTTTACATTAGCAACCAGTGTATCGTTTACAAACTTATCGATAGTGAATTATATACAAGCATGGGAAAGTGGTATTGTACTGCAGCTTGTTATACAAATCAAGCAGACAAGTGTCCAGATGTGTTATGGCATCAGTTTTCCTTTATTTACAATTTTCTGAACTTCCTATCTGGCCTAGTAGAGACTTAGTTGAAAAGAAATTGCCTATAGTATTTAAGGATAAGTATCCAAGTACAAGGTGTATTATTGCTTGTACTGAATTAAAATGTGAAGTGACAAAGGACTACTCAATCCCGTCTGAACTTTGGTCAGAGTACAAGTCACATGACACATTCAAAGGCTTAGTTAGTGGGAATAGACTCATCAGTTGGTGTATCATTTATTAGTAATTTATTTGGAGAGTCAACATCTGACAGGATTATCACAGAGAAATGTGGAATTCTTGATTTATGTAACAACCAAATGACAGTTTGATGGCTGACAAAGGTTTTGAATTGAGGGACATGTTAATTGACAGGGGTGTTACACTAAATATTCCCCTCAAATGTCAACCAGGACAAAATCAAATGAAATCCAGTGATGTTTTTGACACCCAGAAAATTGCCAGAGTCTGAATACATATTGAGCGGGCTATTGGAAGGATAAAGGGGTGACACATTTTTGATCAGGTGATCCCTTTGACATTGTATGGATTCATAGAACAGATTTTGTTAGTGTGCTGTAGTCTAGTGAAGTTCCAAAAACCCATTTTGTCATGTTGAGATATATAGGTCACATTGTAAATAGGGATGTGGTGGGGATGATAGTAATATGGTATATTTCTTTATTAAAAGTGCATTTTTTTGAATAAATATAAAGTTCAACACTACAAAAGGTTATCTCTTGAAAATAAACTTTATTTATTTCTGATGTACTGATTGAACACATCATATATATATACAAATTATGAATAAAAATGTTCCAAATCATCCATTATTTTCCTTGACATTTCACAAATTATACTTGAACAGGTATAATTACAATAATTCCCCAATATTTCTCTTTATTCAACCAGAAAATACTCACGACCTACTTCTCATGTAGCGACTCATAGTGACCCCCCCCCCCCGTTAGGTCACTCATATTTTCCTTGGCCGAATGAAGAATAACATTGATGAATAATATCTAATGATACCATGCAAATTAATGTTTTTGAACCGAAAATAAAGATTATGTACCCTGATGGTTGTATGTTATGACAAACAAAGCCTACATACCTCACCATTATTTTTCTAAATGTTTTCATACATTATGCTTTAGGATGTATACTATTATATTATTCCCAATATTTGTCTTCATTCATCCAGACAATACTTGTAACCTAATGTTTTGTTACTACTGACAAGTAGTGACTAGTCTCCTAAGGTCACTCATACTTGCCATGGCTGAGCAAAGAAAAATATTGAGGAACAATATTTAGATATTTTGCTTAGTTTTACAAAAAAAGATCACACTTTACACGTCATATTATACACAGAATACAAATCAAGTGGTCATAGGATACTACTCTTTCTTGTGTGTATTAGAAATTGACTAAACCATGAAGTGATGTGACCAAATGGTCAATGTTGGTGAATAACACTCACTACTTTGATTTACAAAGGTTGTAACACACAAGCAGCTCAAGATATTTAGCATTGAGCTTTCGACTCACTACTTTGTTATCACCTTAAAATCTCAGATGTAAATATGAGAAAATTTGTTCTGAACAATGCTTTATCCTAGTGAAAACCAAGCAAGGGTTGATAAAATATTGCTTTTTCAGCAATGAAGTATACTTCATTGCTAATATTGTAACATAGTAGAGACTCACTGATAAAGCTGTATATATTTGTATCCTACTTCCCTCCCTACTATTTCAATATCTCGACTTATATTATGCACCTTTTATATACATAATATTTCTCATTTGAAGTGATCATTAAAATTGATTTTCTTTTAAAATAGTATGTATCTTTTTTATTACAACAGAAAACAAACTTTCAACTACCCATGATAGACAAACTAAAGCTATTGTTGCACAAAGTAAAACATAGTATCAGACGAATTACCCTACAGTAAGTGTAATAACATCAACTTTCTGTATAAACTTGTATCAACATGTTGCAACAATGGTTTTAGTCTCTGTCTATATAAGAAGCAAAAAGTTAACTCCCCTTGATTATTCAACTCACTTTAATATGTTGTATAGTTTATAAATAAGGCATCATTTTCAACTACAGTCGGGACAAATAATACACACACAGCACATATTAAAGATCACCCAGGAACAAATTGACATCAAAACAAAAAGCAGCAATTGTTGAGTATACACAAAGAGGTTTGATAACTGAGATTTGTGTTATTTGTTTGGTCATATCCAGGAACTGGTACATTTTACACCAGTATTATATCACATATAATCATTGGGTATCAAGAACTTTTTAAACGATATCATAATCTCAGTTACCATGACTTTGTGTATACAGAACCACCTCTATCAATCTATGCCAACATCGATTTGCTCCTAAATATGAAATTAGTATGTTGAGTTGCATTTTTGATACCAACACTGTCCAAGAGTTAGACTATTTTTACAGACTTTGCCACTTCATTTTTTGCTAAATTTAGTCTACATATCTATGTAATATAAAATGCCTTTGGTGGAAAAATGTGTCCAGCACTTCCTGACTTACAAGCAGAACTACAACATTTGTTTATCCGTGTCTTATAATTCTGTCATGTTAAGTATCTGATCATTTCAATATAAACTGCAGTAAGTATGCCATGGCTGACATTTTATGTACCCAAAGTTCCTCACTGAATCTTACTCTTTCAACATAGAGTTCATCATGTCTAGTGTACACAACAAAGTCACACCATTTAAGACCATTGAGGGCCATTTGACCCTGTATGTGATAGAAATAATTGTGTTGGGAGTTCAACCTGACTTTGCCATTATCATTAACGAGACAGAAGTGACCAAAAGGATCATGTTCTAGTACATCATACACATTTTGATCTGGAGTGCCACCAAGATGTGGTACAGATGGATTAATGATTAATCCAACATTTGAGGTCACTACTGGTGAACCATTGTTACTCATGTACTCTCTATACAACTCACAAACAAGTTTTTCATTTTCTTTACCAAATTGAATTGCTTCTATGTTGGATAAATCCCTTGGGTGTTATAAATTATCTGGAAATGTGTCTGTTACTGTTCTTCTAACTAAAACAAACAAACAAACAAACAAACAAACAAACAAACAGAATGTTTAGTCAATATATTTCAGGTTCAGTTACTCCTCAGTAACTTATTCAGTATTTATTTGAGTTCATTTATCATTTTATCTAATAAAACAGGGCTGTCTAATTTTGAAGATAAATTTGATTATTAATTTCAACAATGTGACTAATCCAAATGAAATGTGAGAGCCAGTGTTGAAAGGCTGGGTGTATTTGCTTGTCGAGCTCTTGTATTCTCTGTTTTGTCAGAAGTATAGTAAGTGAAAGTACAACAGGTAACACACACAGCAAGTGTGCAGTAGCCTGAGTACTTTAACAATGGTACTAATGTGTCAAGGAGATATGTTCATCCAATACTGTAGATTTTGTGAAAAGTAAACTGTAATCATTTGATTTTGAGTACAAGGAATACTGCGGACATTTCCACTTACATATGCATACAGGTATGCAAGTGTATTTTTGATATTGCACAGCAGTGTTATGAAAAGATACATGTAAGACTAGTACCTAGGGGGGGGGGGGTTACTTTCCCTATTTCACTATGCATATCCAGCCGCAAGACTTGGAGTGTGTTTTTGAACCCTTTGGTCTATAAGGTCTGTCTTTTTTTTTGAGCTGAAGAGTCTAAAATGGGGTCCATCCTACATTACTTTCAATTTTGCTTTGTCAAAAATGTGGTCCATTGTCATGTCTTTTATCAAATCATAACTGCCATTAAATGCCTCTCAAAATGTTCCTGGGGGAAAAATATAAAAGTGAAAACTCATTATGCAATCCACCATTTCCTAAATATGGAACTACTACAAAATGTATTTTGGTCTAAAAATTTGATTTTGTAAAAACCTGTAATGGTTTGAAATGAGGTATTGATTTAGAATGGTGTCTAGGGTTGACAGTATTAGCCACACACCAGAACTTGCACCACCCCCCACCCCCCCCCCCCCCACCCCCCAGGACTTGTACACATGTAAATTACTGTAGATGTTACATACCAAGCAACACATTCTGATATGCAAATTGCCGCAACCACACGTTTAGTGTTCAAGTTGATTTACTAAGCACCACCATCACACTGTGTTTTCTTCCCTTCATCATAGATGCCCAGCAGAAACCCTTTATATAAACCAACTCTTTTTTGGGATCCTTAGCTAGTTTGATGCCATGAACAACCTTCGAGTGAAAGAGGGCAAATCCTTTACTAAAGTTGTTGCCAGTTTTGACGCTACTGCTGTTACCCTGTAATATAATACATAACAAAATAATCACTATTGGGGTAATAACAAACAACATTCTAATTTAAATATAATACAATATTGTCAGTAGTTTCGGTTGTCACCCAGTCAGTAACATCTATGAATAAAAGACAATAAGTGTTTACTTTTTATTGTCTTCAAGCTAAAGGTTCATAAATATGCGTCGAGACTTATGAATATTCACCATAGTAAATCGTAACTACTGGTAGCTACTCGTCTTTACTCGTTACGATACTTAATTACGATGTTTTGATTTTGATGTTTTCCCTAACATAGATCATTTATATCTGGACTATCCAAATAAATACAATTTATAAACAGTTCTTCCTTAATCAAGGAAAATAGCCAATCATTATATTCACATGTACATTTAATTTTGTACTATAATTATGTACACTACACAAATAAGTGACATATTGTATGTGGCCTAGTATATACTGTTGGTACTTAACAAACAAACAAACAACAGCATATTTTCCAAAATGAGGGACATGTCATAGATCTGTGAAGTTCAATTATTACCCATAATTCAAGATTAATAATATATCATGACATTGACAAGAAAAAAATAATGTCTACTTTACATAATGTGGCTGCTTACCTCGATTTTATTTGAGAATTTGCGGTACAGTTCTAAAGCATCATCTATATCTCCAGATGTCAGGAATGGCAACCTTGTCAAATCTCTAGTAAATTTGTTATCTGATGGTGGCTTGGACAGAAGTTTATCTTTCAGGAAGCTTGAACGATGTTGATGACTTCAGTACTTTTAAGTTTTTTAATGGTATAATATGATTTATTCACATTTGGGTCAAACACTTTGACTTTTAGTTACTCCTTGTAATTATTTACCCTTGAAGGACATGAAGAATGTACAAGATATTAAATATTTTTTTTTTGGTTTTAGAAGATAATTGTTTTAGATGATTTATCAAAAAATCTTTAAATAGTACTGACAATCACACAGAACAAATCAAGGACAAACAAACATGAATACATCCATCTGTTCATCAGCACTTTATTAACTATTACACATATAATACACCTTTCATCTGTTTAAAGTTTGATAGTGCTACATTTACATATATATATTTGCGTTTTCACAGACAACACTTTTTTATGGATATCAGCTGATGACAAGAAATCCATTTCTACACAGTGTAATAATGTACAACAATTGTAGCACGTCAGAAATCATCAAGAAATGTTATTACATAATACTGTTCTTTAATATATAACACAACATCAGTCACCGCTTGACCTGTAGGAAGTGTTGTATTTGCTTATAGTTATACACATTCCAAATTCAATGTAACATTGTACAAACAATATGCTGTTTCTGGCCACCTGGCCACACTCAAAGTAATTTCATGCAATATTAGTTTTATGCTAGAATGATGGCAAAGCTAGCTCTACCGATGCCTTGTACAGATGATCCGTCCCGATGTCGTGTGAACAGGTCAATATTTTTGCTGAGCTCTAGACTATATTGTTAGACTGACACCGTGTAACCACACACAAGCATGAAGTAAGAAACCTCAGCAGACAATAAAATGTGACAAATCAAACCTACCGATCAACCAAGATTTTTTTGTACCAGATACTGGTAGCGTTCTGCATTTCAGCCAAAACGAAAGCTCTGGCACCCTCAATGTTTTTTATCTCTCTTGCCAAGATCAGAACCCGGACAGAGTAAGCCCAACACTGTCGAGAGCAAGAGAACACAGGTACATTCACTGCCGCCATTGCTGAAGATGTCTGCTACCAACGCAACATAGTCCTGCCCCCTTTAGCCTCGTTTTGAGTAACATCCTGGTACCTTTCCGTAAAGGTGTATTAGAAGAGGGTGTCACTTTTTAGCCCCTGCCGGATGTAGTCTGGGATGGGGGTTTATAGATTGGACTCTGTCCGTCCATCTGTGCATGTGTGTGCGTGCGTCCAGAGTCATATCTTGGACATTCATTGATAGATTTCTTTCAAACTTAGTAAATGGATAATGAACTATTACTTACATATGCGCATCAATTTGTTTTGGGATACGATGCAATTTAGCCGACTTAGAGCCAGTTTTGGGTCAAAATCATGATTTTTGGTCAAAAAAGTTAAAATGCAGCTTGGCCTGAAATTTGGTTGGAATGTTCTTAAAATTGTTATTCTGCAGATGTTCTGTAAAACATTTTTGCCCTCGCAACAATGACATAGCAACAACCAAATGGCAGTGTGTTTTGGTCAAATAACAACATCATCAGGTAGGCAAATGAGTAAACATTCAAAGAATGTATGCAAATCTCCTTAGCAACCATGACCACACCCATGGCAACAGCCAAACGTTTTTCACAAAGATGACAACAGGGATTTTAGACAAGTGAACAACATTGTTTAAAAATGTATGCAAATTAACCTAGCAATAAGACCACGCCCATAGCAACAGCCAAATGATCATGTATATTGCAAAGATAACAGGTGATATATACTAGACATTTGAATAAACATGCAACAAATGTATGTAAATGTACCTAGCAACAGGACCACACCCATAGCAACAACCAAACAATCCAGTATAACGAAGATAACGATATGTATTAATAGACAATTGAATAACATTCAAAAATGTATGTAAATGTGCCTAGCAACTATACAGCACCCATGACAACAGCCAAATGATCACTGAAAAATAACGAGGGATTAATAGACAAATAAATAAACATTCAAAAAATGGATGCAAATATTGAATCAATTGAACAGTTGTCCTACAATGCCATTGCCACTATAATACATCACACTACCATGACTTGTGGCGTGCAATTATCTGAAAACACCTATTGTGTGTGTGTGTGGGGGGGGGGGGGGCTGAGTCATATCTGATGACTGCTCGTTAGAAATTTTTTTTTTTTTTTTTTTTTTTGGGGGGGGGGGCTATATTTTAGGAAATTGGATGAGGGGAGAATCACAATTTACTTTGACTAACTGTATTGTCTAGCTTAGCATTATTTTGTGTTGTTGACATCCTATTGCTCTGCATTGTATGCAAAGTCCATACGAAATAGCCAGTAAGTAAACACTTAGTGACAACTCAAAAATTAATATTATTTTGATTGTTGGTACTGTATTTTGCATATTCAAAGCATGAAAAATCAATGATTCAATTGTAATGGTGGTACATACACTTATTTTTCAAAAACTATGATCTTGAGTGTATTTATTGTCAGGGATTCATGCTACATATTCTATAAGATATATACTAGAGTTACTGTGATCAGAATATAACACTATACATATCAATATAAAAATATACAAATGTACATACTGTCATTTCTCATGAAATAGGATTGAACTCCATCAATGATTGACATGAAGCTATGACATGGATGATATTATACTATCTTTAAGGAACTTTGAATTCAGAAATTGAAACTGAACTTAGACAAGTGCCCATTCACTCTACTCAGAAAAAGGTACTTTGTAGACTACATAAACAAATTTGGAAACGTCAAAAATCTAGCTTGACTTGTGTAATAATAGGAACTATTTCATTAAAATGTCTAATAAGCTCTTGTGAAGTAAGATTCCCTTGTTAAAGCTTACCATTATCTTTCTTCACATGTTAAATTTCCAAAGAAGAATTACAGTTCAATTTCCTTTATATTTTTGCAAGTCTCACTGTCTTTGTGATTTTGTAAAATTAATATACAGTATGTATAAAATTATATTCATTTGTCTAATGATCAGTTATCTTTCCAATATACATTATTATTTGGCTGTTGCTATGGGCGTGGTTTTGCTGCTAGGCATATTTGCATACACCTTTTGAATGTTTGTTCAAGCTTGTCTAAGAATCCCTGTTATCTTTGTGAATGTTTACTCGCCTAGTAGATGATATTATTATTTTTTACCAAAATATACTGCTATTTGGTTGTTGCTAAGGCCGTGGTCATGGTTGCCAGGGCCAATTGTGCCAAAATATTTTGAAGAAAATCTGCAGCGTAACACTTCTAGAAACATCTCACCAAGTTTCAGTCTCATTAACCAAGTACTTTTTGAGATATACATTTTTGACCAAAATTCACATTTTTACACCTAACTTGCATATCGCTGATGAGATCATTATATGCTTACTATTTCGTTAACTGTACACCCATAGATGCATCCCCATTAAATTTCAGCCCAATCTGCGGAGTAGTTTTGGAAATTAAAAATTTTTGACCATAAAGACACATTTTTATCCCTTTGGCATATCCATCCACACTTTTTTCTTCTTCTTTAGGATACTACTCAACGTCCCTAGTGGAACAAAACGAGTAGGATGTGATGTGCGCAATGATTGTTATTAGTCCTTGATGTTGTTGTCCTGTGTTCTGTTGAATGTTGATTATGCTTGTTTGAATTGTTCTGAATCTGTTATGTTGACTATATCTGATGGTCCGTGGAATAAATTGAGTATTTGTGACAGTGTATGCGTGCCTGGTGTTGTATGAAGCTTTTAGAGTGTGTATGCCGAGTTTGTCATTGAGTTGGTGACAGGTAGTTTTGTACCAGCAGTGCCAAATGGCCCCTTGTGGCTTTGTCTAATATGCTAAGTGTTGATGTTCTCGTTCTCGTTGATAGATTCTCCTATTCCAATTCATTTCTGAGTTCTGTTACACTCGTTTTCCAGTCATAGTTGTTGTAGACCATTCTTGCTGCCCTTCTCTGTATTTTGCCTACTTTTTGTACTAATTCTTTAGTGTAGTTATCCCACACTGCAGAGCAGTACTCTAGGGTTGGCCTGAGAGATGTATGCTGCTTTTTTATTTGATCTTGTACATGAGCCTAGGTTCCTGCGAATGAAACCAAGGGTTCGTCCTGCAGAGGATGTTGTTATTCTGTTTACATGACGGTGTTCCATTTGAGATTTTGATGAATGTCTACACCCCTAGATATGGGTGAATTTTTGTCTCCTGTAAAATAGAGTTGTCTAATACATATTTGGTGATGATTTCTGACCTTGATGATGATGGAATTTGTAATACATAACATTTATCTGGATTGAATTTCATTTGCCACTTGGTTTCCCATTCAGATAGTGTGTCTAGGTCTTCCTGGAGTGTTTTAGTGTCATGTTTACTATTGATGTTTCTATAAATTATGCAGTCAATCTGCAAACAGTCGTACAGTTGAGTGTAAGTTTTCATGTAGGTCGTTTATGTATATGAGAAATAACAGTGGTCCGAGTACTGTTCCCTGTGGGATGCCTGATTCCATATCTGCCCATGTGGAATGTTCTCCATCCACTACAACCCGTTGTTTACTTTCTTTTAGGAATGAAATGAGACATTTGTTGATTTTACCATCTACACCATATTGTGCTAATTTGAGTAAGAGTTGGTTGTGTGATACAGTGTCAAATGCACAGTGTCACAGACACATGCACACATACAGACATACAGACACTTTGCCACGCCTACAACACTACTGAACCTTATTGGTTCAGTTGTGCTAAAAAGGAAACAAAACAAAAATGGCTGTACTTTAGAAATTAGCGGAAGCTCTATTGTTAGAGACTAGAGAAAAAGGTGAGATGGGTTGGTAAATTTACAGTAATGAATACAAAAGAATACTAGTAATTTTGCTGACAAATAAGTTGTGTGAAACCACACAAGTGTGCTACATTGAGATACCATGTACTAGCGTCAATATACCTGAACCACAACAATTACTAGTAGAAGCCTGATTGCAGTTTTTTTTACTGTCTACTCTATACAATGTCATATACATTTGTAGCATTGAACGCCTAGCTTTATCCGGGCAGTCTAATTTCTGCCCCATGCAGTTTCGAGCAGTAATTTATATGATCAACAACCGGTCCGGTCAGCACTCTCTTGCTTAGTCCTGTTTGCACATGGAGTAAGTTGTCCCTGGCTTAACTGGGCGAAATGCATGCACCGTCTGCAAGCAGGACTATCTCTCACTCAGAATGCAGCAAAAAACTGTACTAGTACTACACAATTGCATGTCCTATGAGTATGATAAAATATATGTAGCTTCACTACACCTACGTAGTTTCTTGAGTCGACGCTAGGCAAAATGTGGTATATGGTAAAGTTTATTTTCAGCTATTAACCTGTAGTGTACACATGCATTGTACTGGGGATGCTTGCGCAGCAGCCGCGAAGCTGCTGCATAGTGACTCAATGACTAGTACGCATGCGCGTCATATATACTATGCGATGTTTTTTTTATGGTTTTACCCAAGGATGCATTGCGGTACAATGACTATGCATGCATATTCTAAATACTTATGAACATTCTCCACGCGAAGGGCGCTATCTACGATATCATCATTAGGCAGCCAGTAATGAATTAATCTACCCTGTGGGAGCTTAAGGGGTTTGCCTAGTTATGATATTTATATTATGACTTACAGAACAAATATTGATCCTTGGCATCTGAAAAGTGTTGTTTTTTTCTTCATAAGCTTGGTGCAGAGTATATATTCTCCACTTTATTCATATTCAAGTAACTGTTCAATAATAAATTTAGTTTGTTTAATACATTAGCACAAACACCTTGTGATCTAAAGTAGGTTATTTTCTATTCATTTTGCAATATTTATTTGAACAATGTCTGACTTTTGGACAAAAAATTATAAGTATTACATCAACTTTGAATTTATGAATTGGAATTGGGCACTGTAATAGCTTGTAGTGGCTCAATGACTAGTACACATGTGTGTCCTATATACTATGTGATTTTTTTTGGAAGGATGCATTGCAGCACAATGACTTCGTATGCATGTTCTATATACTGTGCACATCTCCACGCAGAGGGTGCTATCTACAATATCATCGTGAGGTAGCTGGTCACAAATGAATCTACCCTGCGTGACCTTATGGGCTTTGCCTAGTTATGATATTAACAAACTGTAACAACGTGTGGTTATGATATTGTGGCCAGCCATGGTTATGCTAGCATTGGATGTATACACTATAGCTATAAGGTTTGACATATCTGTTCTCAAAGATGGGAAGATGTGTCGAACCTCGTAGCATTATATCGCCTACCACAGCACTAACTTTCAACTTTCTAAAATTGCCTTAAAACTCCAAATCTCCCTTACCAATGGTACTACCATTAGATGGGCTGACCTTTATTATAATAATGCCATTTAACTTTTTAAGAACATATTTAAACCCTAAGTAAGGTATAAAGAATAGTTTCTGATACTTGATGGTGCTGTCTTGTAAAGCTTGGAGGTTACATGTATTGCTTGAAAGGGTCTGAATAGCCTAAAATTGGCTTTAAGAGTAAAAATAATCTCCAGAGCTTTTAGGATGAGACCCCTAGGACCCCCCCCCCCCCCACATGAGGTGGACACATCCCAGTCTCAAGCTATTCTGTCAAGGTGCTATAAAAACTATATTTCAATCCTATGTAGTTGTTTTGTACATGTTGTTGCTGTTTTGTAAAGCTTGAAAATTATTATCTGAAAGTGTCTGAATAGTCTCAAAATTTACTTTCCAGAGTAAAAAACCTCCAGGGCTTCTAGGGGGAGACCCCCTTGGACCCCTATGAGAGATGTATACATTCTCTTCTCAAGCTTTCCCCCTTCCTTTCACTCAAGATTCTATTAAACCCTTCTTGGAATATATTTACCCTGTGTAGTCAATAATTTTATGATAATCCTAACCTGAAATCTTATAATTTATTTGCAAGACTGTCAAGTAGTCCACACTAAGTTACGATAAAAAAGTACCTGTCATGTGAATATGATGTGTGTGTGTGTGTGTGTGTGTGTGTGTGTGTGTGTGGGGGGGGGTTATCGTGCTTTAGCCTGTTTTTGGTTATATATAGGGGAGGGGGTTCAGTGACTTTTTGTCGTCCCAATGGAAACCCCCCCCCCCCCATTCATGTATTGCAACGAACTCTGTAATATTGTTTTAACATGAAATGTAATCCTTGCATTGAATTCCATTCTAATCAAAACTATCACAAATGGCTTATTGAATGAAATATGTATTCAATAAGATTACACATGTACATGTATGTGACATCTGTAAAGACAAATTTGTTTGGAGTTTACCATTCTAGAATGATGGGTGATACTTCCATGCTAGAACAAATCGGCAAATCTTTTCTCATGTATCAATCTGTAAGCAAAACTGTATTTATTCATGGAATTGGTGACAATTTTATTCTTTTAATTTGGTTGGTGAAATTATTGAGGAAGTGCTTTCACCTACATCATACACCACCAATTCAAATTATTCTCTTATAAACATCCAACATTTCCAGGTTAACCATTCTGAGTATGTGCAAGGTTTATAAACTGTTTCGGTAAAAAGACTTAGTTCTCAACAAACTTACACTTATCTCCAGTTAGTAGCATGTTTCATTTGTTCTGCCTGTCTTCCATGACAAATTTTGACCTAAAAGAAACAGTAAGTCTTGCTACTGGGGGCACAATGTCGTCAACAACCAGCTACATGTATCTTCTATACTTCATAATATAATTGTTTGTCCAAACTTTCATTATAGATTTATAATGTTTAGTTACATTGGTCAGCACAAATTCCAAGGTCAAAGGTCATCAGATAAAAGTATTATAGGTATATAATTATGTAAACATATATGGCCGGGTAATAAATATGCAAGTTAGGTCTAAAATAGAAATTTTTGTAAAAATGTTTCAAAAATCTTCTCCAAAATTACCAAGCCAATTGAGTTGAAATTTATTATGTGAGTGTCTTGGGATGAGTAGATATAAGTTTGTTCAAGACAATATGACTGGGTTATTAATATGCAAATTAGGTCTAAAATTAGATTTTTTGTAAAAATGCTTCAAAAATTTTCTGCTCCAAAACTACTGGGCCAATTGAGTTGAAATTTGTTGTGTGGATGTCTTTGGGATGAGCAGATATAAGTTTGTACAAGACAAATTGAGTGGTTTATTAATATGCAAATTAGATGTAAACAACAGAATTGTGGGTAAAAATGCTTCAAAAATCTTCTCTAAAACTACTGGGCCAATTAAGTCGAAATTTCTTGTGTGTGTCTGATTTTACGAGCAGATGTAAGTTTATTCAAGACAGGTTCATTGGGTCGTTGCTCTGCAAATTAGGTCTAAAAATAGAATATTTTGTAAAAATGTATTAAAGTCTTCTCTAAAACTACTGAGCCAATCGAGTTGAAATGTGTTGTGTAGGTGTCTTGGAATGAGCAGATATAAGTTTGTTGAAGACACATTGATTTGGTCATTAATATGTAAAAATAAGGGTAAAAATAGAATTTTTGTAACATGACTATAAAGTACTATATTTTACCAACTTTCTGTGTGAAATGTGTTCGTTAGTGTGTGTGAGTCATCATATGAAACCAAAATCCACTTCATTACTTTGCTAAAGCGAAACTTCATAGTGGACAACAGAACCACTACTGGGGGTGTTATTCTGCAGTTATTGTTGAAAACATTATGACACAATGTGCCTTTGCAACCAAGACCAAGCCCTTAGCAACAGTGAAATGATGCATATTACAAAGATAACAACAGGAATGGGTAGGTAAGTGAATACGGATTCAAAAATATGGATGCAATATGCCTAGCAACAAGACTTCACCCATAACAACACCTGAATACAGTTGTGCTACAATGCCATTGGCGCTATATTCTAAAAAAGTAAAATAGACAGACCAAGTTTATTTTTGCAGAACACCGAAAAAAATAATCGTTAAGAATAATCTTTATTGTACATACATGCAGGAAGTGACTTGTAAACAGTCAACACAGCTAACCACTAGTAAGGCATAACAAAAAAAATTGCGTGGTTCCAATTACATTCAATTTTAAAATAGGTGGGGTAAGTAAATTTAGTTTTTTTTAATTTTATTATATTTGTTTTCATGTGTGAGGTTTGCCATTGTTTTCAATATGGTCTCAGTCTGTGCTGTTTATTTCTTCCTATCAGATGTACAGCCATTACAGAATAGTTTTATATTGTCTTTTTTAAGTTGATGTCAGTTTGTGCACCCACTATTTCTTGTGAGATTTCACGATTTTCGCAATGTTATTATTATTTTTCGCAAATACGTAAAAACAAAATTTAGGGTCGGCGTGAAAAAATAGGTGGGGGTCGGGTAACCGGAACCAAAGAATGTTTTTTATTTGGCCTAATCAAGCTTTTAATGCATGGTGACATTTCAATATATGGAAAAGTACATATTTATGCACAGACTAGAGATGTGATTAGCCTAGGGGATTACCTGTGTTTATTCAAAGTTAATTTACAATTGTATTCAAGCAATATGAACAGACCTAAAGGAAGGCTGCTTAAATCCAAAATAAATACTCATTACTTATCAGTAAGGTCAGTTAACAAGTGGCAGAGTTTTTGTGTTGTATCTTAATTCTTAGTTAAGAGTCATGTTATGAGTGGGCCATACAGAAGTCTCACTAAATTGGAAACAATCCAGAGCAAAAATGCAATACTGTAATCATCAACATTGAGACATTACATTTTGATCAAGTTCATTATTGATTAGCCTCTTTGACATTGCTTCCTCAACTCTGGCAATCTCTAGTATATGATACTTATGTTAGTCATGCAGTTAGGGTTGGACTGCAGGGGGACCCAGGCTAGTAGTAAGAGGGAATATTATTCCATAGTAGACGGAGATATTCTGGTAAACTTTGGATTGTGGAAAATTATTCTATTAATTTCACAACATTTCCAAAAACAACAGATTTACAGGGGGATAAGATTAATTTAACCATTTTAGGGTAGAGTTATTACTCACAACTATTTTAGGGTGAAATTATTGCTCATAGTATTTACTGAAGCATACTTATCTTTACATTTTTGTTCAAGTTCATTATTAGGAGTGTTCAGAAACTATTGTTTTATTGATCTCATTAAACCATTAACAATTTTATGAGGTACTTAAAATAATGTAACGAGTGTGTGTGAATGGCACTACAATTAATCTCTCCTTGAGGTTGCTTGGAAACATTGTTTACATAACTTTAACAGTGAATAACAGGTTGGTTCATGGTAAACTGCCTGTCTGTCTGTCTGTTTGTATGTCTGTCTTGTAGATGATGCAGTGATTTTGGTATTGAACTTTACCTCTCGAACTACTAGAGATGAAATTTTGTTATAATTCTGAAAGTGTTACTGTTAGTCTGCAATTTGTGAATGTGTCATACTTATGCAATTGGCCCTAGCAACCATGACTACGCCCTTAGCAACAGTCACATGGGATGGGTAGGCGATTGAGTAAACATTGTAAATATGGAAAAGGTAAACAATGACATAATGCCAAAATAACACTGGTGACGGTAAGTTAAATGGATGAGCATTGCAAAATTGTATTTATAGATGCTTAGCAACAAGACCACACCCATAGTAATATCAAATGATGATGTAAATTGCAGATCACCATGGATGAGAAGGCATGGGAATAACATTTAAATGATGTATACAAATATGTATAGCAAGGAAGACCACATAATCATTACAGAAAATTAATGTGTTCTGTCAACAGTTGTGCTACAGCACCATTGGCGCTTTTGTCTGATTTGATTAGGTCCCACTTTATTCTGTTATCCCCTGTCACTGTAATTTCTCCTAGCCAATACCTTATATTATATAATGGTCACTCAGTCTACTAAGTATGGCAGATGTAAAAGGATATTTGTGTATTATGTCAACCATGTCATAAACACGAAACTAGTTTTATTCAAAATTATGCAAATGAGGTTGACCATGTACCAGCACATCTAAATCAATCCATCATTAGTAGCACAACTGAACTGAAGTTCAGTAGTGATGTAGGGATCACCTGGCATCTGTCTGTCTGTCTGTCTGTCTGTCTGTCTGTATGTGTGTGTGTGTGTGTAAACAACTTAAAGTCAAAAAACGCTGAACCGATTGCCACGATATTTGGTGGGTCCATTACCTTGGCTGTCAAGTTGGGAAATTGTTCAAAATCAAAATATTTCTGATTTGGGTAAAAAAAATGTTATTTTTGGTCAAAAAACTTAAACTTAGAAACTACTGGGCAGACCGGGCTGAAATTTTGGTGAAACGTTTTTGAGGGTGTTCCCACTAAGAATCGTTCATGATATGATGGTCCCATCAGTGATATGCAAATTAGGGCTAAAAATGTGTCTTTTGGTCAAAAATCTATCATTCCAAAACCACTGAGCAGATTGGGCTGAAATTTAATGGGAATGCATCCTGGGATGTATGGATGAAGAAATATTAAAGATGCAATGATTCCATGAGTGATATGCAAATTAGATGTAACATGCCCCTAGCAACCATGACCGCACCCTTAGCAACAACCAAATGGCAGTATATTTTGGTCAAACAAATCAGTAAACATTGAAAAATTGTATGGAAATATCCCTAGCAACCATGACCACACCTATAGCAACAGCCAAACGGTCGTGTATTTATTTCACAAAGATAACAACAGGGATTAATAGACAAGTGAAAAAACTTCCATAAAATGTATGTAAATTTATTTAGCAACAAGACCACGCCAAATGATCACGTATATTGCAAAGATAACAACAGGAAGTAATAGACATGAATAAATATTTTTAAAAACAAGACCACACCCATACCAACAGCCAAATGATCGCATATATTGCAAAGATAACAGGAATAGACAAAAGAATAGATATTTTAAAAATGTATGTAAATGTACCTAGCAACAAGACCACGCCCATAGCAACAGCCAAATGATCACATATATTACAAAGATAACATCAGGGATTCATAGACAAGTGAACAAACATTTGAAATGTATGCAAATATGTCAACAACATGACCACGCCCATAACAACATCCAAATGATCGCGTAAATTGCAAAGATAACAGAATGGTTGGATAGGCAACTGGATAATCATTCAGCAAATAAACACCTATACCAAGCATGGATCAACATGTGGATAAACATTTTTTTTTTAAATGTACAGTTGTGCTACAATGTCATTGGTTAAAATGTATATGACAAGTTTCATACCATTATGAAATTAAAATTTGGCGTATCTGATTGACTGCATGCATGACCTCTTGGGGTGAGGAAGTCCTAGGGATCTCCCCTAGCAGAGCTGTAGTTTGTTTGGGTAATATTTCTCAGTTTCAAAAAGCTGAAGTTTACTGTTTATGTAAGTTTTAAATGAGTTTCACATGCATAACACACCACAAAACGGTCCATGTAGTGTCCATAACATTGGTATAGTGGCATTACCATTGTAGATATAGTAAAGTTTCTGGTGTGTTAGAGAACTTTAGGTGCTAATACCTACAATGTATAATACAAACTGAAGTCAGATGAGATGTGGTGATTTGTGTTAGTGTCAATAACATGTACCGGGTAATGTCCAAAATAGAAAATGTACAATGTGTATTAATCCCTTTATATTGAAGAATAGAACGTGACATGGTCTGTAACTTGTGTGGTAGGTAATACATTATGTACATGTATAGTTATGTTATCACTCTTGATGAAATAATATTAAAGAATACAGATAAGAAACAGGGACACGAATATATACCATAATTCCAACAAAGTCATGCCATTGTAGAAATGACCCAAATTCTCTACTGCCAATTTCAAAAACAGGGAGAGACCGCTTCCAATCCCCTCCCCGGCCAAAGAAACTGTCCAATAATTTTATATGGTTTGCATTAATTATTCAGCCATACACGTACGTTATGTAAATTTGGACGTTAATGGAAATTAAGGGAGTTTACACAACAGATCAAGCAGAAGTGGGGAACTTCCATGGAGGTTAATGAATGCATCATTTTTGCTAAGTTCTCCACAGTTCTTAGTGTGTGCTCGGTTCGGATTTAAATGTGTGTGATGTGTACTTGCTAATTCCCAAAAGTCCAAGGGGATCTTGTGTACAAGTGGAGCTATGAGAGTGATTCTTGTATACTTACATGAGCTGCCAGCTATGTGCGAAGGTCAGAGGTAACAGTAGCAAAGGTAACTAAGGTAGGAGTGGGTACAGTGCCCAGGGTGAATGGTCAAAGTGTGCTGTAGTATATATCTTTACATTCAAGATGAAATGTGCCCATCAACCTGTGTTTCATGTGTTTTCGCAAGCATAATTATCCAAGACTTTTTCGACAGTAAAAAAAGTTTCAAATCCAATTACAATATTTCATGTACAAATCATTGAACAGTTAATTTTGCTTTAAATAGTAGTTATTAAATATTACTAGTAAACAGATGCCTGTCATTATGAAATATATTAGAAGTATAACCCATTGATTAATTATTAAAGAAATAAAGTAATCTTAAGTTATTTTGGTGATAGGCAGATGTATATATTTTATTTGAAAAATATATACTAACAAGAAACTGAACTGAACATCTTTACCAAATATCAAAATAATCTTTCCAGTGGTTTTTGACTTTAAGCCACACATAGATAGTAAGACAGAGTAATGGACAAGACACTTTATCAGGTCTATAGCTTGAATGAACTTACAGTTTCAATACAGATTACAGAATTAATACCGTTCATCTGTACTAATAACTCTGTTTTCAAGCAATCTCAAACAGATGTTAATCTTGGAGCAATTCAGAAGTGTGTGTGATGTACCATAGTTCAGTTCAGTTGGTACGTCCAGCCATTGTGGTTTGACTCAGGAAGTCCAATTACTGAAACTTCAATTTAAAACAACAAAAGAACATAAAAATAAGACTGTACAGAGTACAAGACAGTAATCCACGAGATTACACACAATGACATAATGTTAATAAGTAACATTGGATATCAGCCTATTCCTGGTTATGTGCAGGTCAAAGCAATACTGTCTACAAACACGCTCCAGTTTTTAGCTCTGCTGTCAGCGAAAGATGAAAGCGTATCTTTAGGTATAGTGGGTATAGAGTATAGAGGTATATGTGAATCATAGATGTCCGTCAACTTTTTATATTTTCATCATCTTCTCCGAAAGTAACAGCCAGAATACTTCGATATTTAGTGTGCATGTTTCCTAGGGGGAGGCTATTCAGATTTGTTCATGCCAAGTTGATCTGTGCCATTTTCAATTTCTTATGATTTTTTTCCAAAAATTATATTTTCATCATCTCCTCCAATACTACTTGTCAGATTGCTTTGATATCTGGTGTGTTGATGCGCAGGGGGTAGCTTACTCAGATTTGTTAATTTCAAGTCAGCACATCATCTTTTCTATTTTTTTAATTTTTTTTTTGTAATTTGAAAAAAATGAATATATTAATGAGTATTATGACCGACGCCATATTGGAAATCAGACCATGAGACTTTAGGTAAACTGCCACTTTTCAAAAGACACTATTGACGTCACACAAGCAATGTAATATGTGCTATAGTCACAATTCTACGCATTGTGCGCCCAAATGACAAGCGTTTGTTCGAAACAGGGTTGTAAACTTCAAATCCAAATTCTGCACCCCTTCTACATAATCAGCCAGTCCACAACATCCTCATTTGCATACATCTATCCTTCAGTTTGAAACCATTACACTTTGAATGGCTGCTCACAGGCCTTATTTTTGGGTATTTTCAACTCGCCGTAACTTTCACTAGAGTCCACCATTTTAGATACTGTAAATGCCTAAACCTCAACTGACATCTCTTCTTTCCTACCAGGAAAACAAATTTTGAAATTACATTTAGGAATACCGATTTTCCGATGAATTTGAGACGCATACTTGAGGCCTTGAAACTTCGACCCGGTTTTTCGCTCATATAGTTTCCTTAATACGGACCGGAAAGTTTCACAAATTTCGCAAAAAGGTGTATTTTTATGTGTTTAAATAACTATGGCAAGTAACTATGACTGATTTGACCAGAAGCTGAAGCTGACCTCGTTTGACCGGGCGATTTTCCACAGCAAGTAGCACCACAGGACGTTCTTGGTTCTCACTAAAATCACACTTCAGACCCACTATAAAAGTGTGATGTTTTCAGATAACATGTAACTTGTGATTAATTCTATATTGTCGTGCAATTTGGAGTGACAGTGAACCAGAATAAAGACAACTCGGCTAAGGAAGGCATGCGATTGCAGTTATGCAAGAGCAGTCTCACTGCCGACTGTGAATCGACCAAACTTTGTTTATTGGCCGACAGTTTACATGTAAAGTTATACGACATGAACGTGTCTTGCCATTTCCAAAATGCAAATATTTGGCAAGTAAAAATAATCAAAATAATTACAACTTTAATTCGGCTTCAGACTTTGCATTATATTTTTCGTATCTTTCCCCGTTTTACATGTAAAGCCGAAAAGGTTCTCTCTGGTCATGTCAGTGGTTAGCCCTGCTTACATACGACAGGTGGTGCACGAGTCTATATTGCTGACTTGACTCTAAACAAATAGTAGGGACAATTGTCAGAATCGAGTCCCAGATTACTCCGTATGCAAGCACGACTAGTCAGTGATCATACCGGGACTGCTTTGAGTACAAGCGAGGTGAGGCATGTTGAGGTATTTTGTTGAGAATTATAAATATTGCGAAATATCAAGTATAAGGTTTAAATACAATGGAATGATGAAAAAAAAATTGGCAGAGTCTGCTGACAGGCGCCGGTCACAAGAAACTCCGTAAATTAAAATATCAGACGATGTTATATCTACTACAACTAGTACAAGTTGAATGTTGTTGACTTGGTAAATTTGTTAGAAAATTGAAATTCGAATTGCCTCAAAATTATTTTAGATCCCTAGTTTATTTCATTCATCATTAAAATTTCCAGGGTTAGACACTGGAATTATTTATAGCCAACCTCAAAATCCTCTCTTTTTTTTTCTTGTGTGCATTTCCCAGTCATTTTTTTTCTGAGATTTTGTGCAATTTTTCATAACAGTAGATTTTCGTTATAAAATGGCAGGTGACTATGGTATAAAAGTACAATACATTACCAACTGTCTGTGTAAAATGTGTTTTATAGTGAGACATCATATGAAACCACTAACCACTTTATTACATCGTTAAAACAAAACTGCATAGTGAAGAGCTGAAGAACTGAACCACTTCTACATGTTACCAAAATAAAAAATAAAATAAGAAAAACAAACAGCGGAGCTATTCTGACCGATAGGTCGCTTGTTAAAGATCTGTTTCAGGTAGTTATTTATTTATTTCCCCAAGTTTAGTAAAGTCTAGAACAATTTGTGTCATATTTGTTGTTGATGTTCCTTTGTGGATGTGGATTGGTAAATGTTTATGTAGTATTTCTTCAGCCTTGGATAGAAAGTTAACTCTTGTAGTATGGAAATTTTCACATTTGCTTATGAAGTGATCACGTGTTTCCAGTTCTTTTTTGCAGAGTGCAAATGTAGGGTTTGTTGTATTATCTACTAGTAGAGAGGTATCATCTGCAACTGTAGGGCAGACACAGTTAATGGTACCAATATGACAGCCTATTCCCTGGTTATAAATGGTTCATTGATGTATACTTTATAGAGATGTGCAGATAAAATGCCCCCATGTCAAACTCCTTGTTGTACTTGAAAACTGCTTGAGATATTTATTATTACTCCATTTAACACTGGAAGTAGCATTATTGTATCGTTGTATGACATTCTTGACAAATGGTTGAGAGAAATCGGACAAATAGAGTTTACAAAAGAGGGACGTATGCCACACCACATCAAAGGCTTTTTGGACATCAAGGATATTAATAAAAGTGGGCGTTTATTGTCTTTAGCATTGTTTATAACTTCAGAAACGATAAGAGCTGCATTAGCCGTTGACACGTTCTTTGTAAATCCAAATTGTAGTTTGTTTTGTTGTTTACAGAAAGACCCTTCAATCCTGGTGACCAGTGCTTTCTCAATGATTTTTTCCAATAATGTGTAGACAGGTAATATCATGATAGTTTGCAGCTATGGTCTGTTGTTTCCCATTTATGGAGATCAACATAACAATTCCTTCTTTTAAAGCTCGAGAAATGTGGTTGTAGTATGGCATTGATCAGTGTTAAAAGGTGTTTGATGATGATAACTTGACCTATCTTCAAATGTTCTGCAGTCATACCATGAATATTAGATGCTTTGTTACAATCCAATTAGTCAATGTAAGTTGTTAACTCGTTTTCTATTATATATAGGACATCTTCTGGTTTTAAACTCCATAAGATTTCATGTGCACACATGTCTTCATTTACAAGTTTTTAGTACTCACTGTTGTAGTGTGGTTGGTCATCTGGTGTTGCTAATTTGTCAAAATGGGTGTTTTCTTCTAAATATCTTGTTGTCAACATTGAGTTTGTTTATGTTGGTATTCTTAAATGTTCTTTGAGATCTAATTAATTTATAGAATTTTTTCTTGTCTTCACTGTGTGTTACCAGTAGCTTATTTACTCTATTATGCATATCTTTTGATGGCAAGTGTTATCCTGTTCACTTTACGAAGATGTTACGAGTTTGACATCTTTGAATAACTCTTGGGTTTGTATGATCAGTTGGTCTACCACTGTACCAGCTTTGATCCAATTTGATGCTGCTTGTCTTTTTTCTTTCATATCTGTGGCAATTTTGGTGTTCCATACTTTGATACTTTTCATTTTACTCTTTTTCTTATGTGAACAATTGTTGTGACAGGTTTCATTAGCGGCTGTTGTTGTAACATTTATAAGGGTATAAGTATAGTTATCAATGACATGGTTGGTTTCAAGTTCTGCTATAAATCTGGGTAGATACAGTCTAAGTTTGTCAAAGTAGATATCATTGTTGATTTTTCCCAGATAACTTTAGGTGGAAGGTCACTTTTTGTTGGCTCCTTAGGGGAAATGGCACAGTTACTGTTCATTTGTGGGTAAGGATGTAAACTTGTTGTAGCTTTAACAGGAACATGGTCAGATAAGTTATCGGCACTTTCATCATAGATATGAATATGTTGTAGACATCTAGGGCCATTACTGGATTGTTCAAGAATATAGTCTATTGGTGATGTGTCATTCATATTGTCATGTTGAAATGTATCTTTAATTGGATAGTTACTGTGTAATAAGAGTAGATGACCCCTACAAAAGGCTTGGAATTTCCTATCACGAGTAGTAGAAGGATTGCGGTGTAATGAATCATTGATATCTCCAGCATTAACAATTCTGAAATGGTATGAAAACGTATCGATTATTTCAGCTAATTCGTCAAGTACATAATAAAACTTGAATTCTCCAAATAATTGAATTTCTTGATGGCATGTACACTTTGAATTTCTTGATGGCATGTACACTTTAATTAAACAAATTGGTGTTTTACTGTTGATAGTAATCATGCAGATGTTAGTGGATCTATCAGGATGGGTTGTGATTATACTGTCTAACTGCCCATTCCATATTATTGCAACACCACCAAAGCCTCTTGGCCTCTGAGTTGGAGGAATGGTGGTCTTCAAATTTACTAAAAACTGTGTGAGTTGGAAATAGTACATTTATAACTGGTTTCTTGAATTCATATAGCCAATGTTTTTGTAGGCATAATATATGTACTTCATGTAAAATTCTCGCAGTATAGTTGGCATTAGCTTTGATGTTCTTGATGTTAAAGGATGCTATTTTAATCTGTTGAATGTTGGTATTTCATGTTTGCTTGTTACGTAAAGGGCTGGTAGAATGATTTTGTTGGAGTTCCTTCATCGTCTTCTTTGTGTTTTTCGATGACGCGTGACTACGCAATCATTGATTGTTACCTCTTGTTGAAATCTGTGTTGTTGTTGTTTGTTCACGTTGCTCCTCTACAGCTCTGTTGAGTGTCTGGCATAGTACTAAGAACAGGTTTGCATACACAAGATATCGGATGGTTCTGTGTTCTTACATCGTTGCTCTCTGGAGATGTTGTATTCGTTTGGGATGGTCCATTTATATGTACTGTCTGTTGTGTTTTGGTATTTATGTTGGTTCTGATGCAAGAGGCAGCTGGTGAAACATCTTTCTGTTTGTTATATTGTGTCAGTATTACATTAGGGACTTGTAGAAGTTTTTGTTCCACTACTTGATGCATACAAACTAGATTTGATTTTGTTCAGAAACTACATCTGAAGTGTTGTCATTTCTATGTAACTGACTAATAATTGTAGTTGTTGTTGGTTCTTTGAAGATTTATTGAAGTAACATTATCATATTCAGCAGATGTAGTTTTATGTCTATGCTGTTGGTTAGGTTGACCGTAACCTTTGTGACAACGTCGTTGGTTGCCATCATGATGACCATGGAAATTTTATCCAGATCTTTCTCTAAAGTAGATATGCAAAGTTGCTGTATCTTTTTTTCAATACTGGAGAGTCTGAGTAATATTGAAGTGTTATCATTACATGAACGTCTAGCCGAATTCTCTGGTTGTTGTACTGTTGACAAGTACTATATGGTGAAATGTGTTGTTGATGATGAGGATGATACTGTTGTGCTTCATTGTACTGAGTTTGTTGAATATCATTCTGGTTGCATTTGCTACTTTGTAAATGTGGTTATTTCCAGTTTAAGTAAACGATTTTAGTTCTCCAGTTCTTGGATTTTCTGTTCCAGTTTTAAAATATAGTCTCCTGTGTAATTAGTCTGTTGGCTCTTATCTTTTATCCCAAAGTCTTTTTGTGAGAGTTTCTTTTCAAATTCTTTAATCTTCTTGTCCTTTTGTTGAATTTTTTTTCAAAGTCTATGATATCGGTGTTAGTTGCAGTAGATACAAGCTGTTCCTTTTTGGCAGGGGTGGTCATTGTCAAACAAGATTGATTCTTCAAAAGTATTGTATTCCATTGGTATTCATCGACTTTGCAGCATGTTTGACAGTCATATGTCATGTCTTCATTTATTACATTTGGAGAGTTTAGGGGGAGATTCTCGTACTGGAGATGCAACCAAGAAGAGCATTTAGAACATTGGATTGATGGTGGATTACCATTGATGTTTTTACATACTGCACATATTATAACATGTATGCTTGTACTATCACTTCCATCATGAGTTGAGCTGTATGATGTATCATGCGGAGGGTTAGATACAGGTGACTGGAGGTGATAATGTAAATTTTGAGCATCCGATGTCTTTGTTTTATCATTGTTTTGTGTAGTTGTTGATCCATTATTATGCTGTATATCACATCCTTTATGAAATTGTTGAAGTTGTTGATTTTGTTGATCTTGTTGATTTTCATTGGTAATCATGATTGTATCTGCTGGATGAGGGGTTGTGATATGTGTATTTTTGGTACTACCTGGTGAGTTACTCTTGGACATCCTTTTCTTTTGGAATTTGGTATATTGTTCACTGATTTCTGATGCAAGATAGCTTGTGCATTTTATTGATTTGTTTTAAATCAGGAAAGTTATATTATATCAGTTGTAAGATATAATGGAGATCATTAACTAGGAACTGGTCTATTTTGCTTCCGTTTATCATAATTTTGATGTTGTGTGATATAGGTTGATTCTCAAGAGCTGTTTGCCACATGGAGATGCTTTAATTGACAGAGAACGTTCACATTCAAGACCATTATTATATATCTTTGAATGCATTGTAGTATGTTTATCTTTATATTAGTCAACAAAACAGTTATTTATGAGCTCACATGCAGCAGCAGATAAAGTTAGTACAACACCACCTCCAATTATTTTAGTTTCACAATGTAATACTCTTGAAGCTGCTTCATTTTTCTTGGTAATGGTTTTTCTGGTATTCATTGAATACTTGGTGTTAGTTCTGTTACCGTCAAGATATTTTGATTTTGAAGGAGTGTAAATTTGTGGAGGTTTCTTTGTTCTCATTGGTCGGGACATTGCAAGAGACATGATTGGACTGGTATAAGTAGTAGTTCAGGGTTAGTGCAGATACTCGTGGAATTGTAGTGATATAGGACCATGTACATTGAATATGATAGGAACTTATTTACTGTATCAATTGAACATTTGAATTACATAGGAAACATCAAAGTTAAAAATAGGACGGGTTGAGTGAAAATGTCGTAGTATTAAAAGTAAACAGCCTAAAAACAGGAAAAACAATAGCAAGAAGCTTCCAACTTAGGACAGTTACATCACTCACATGACACGACACATTGAGAACTCTAACAGATTAAGAGTAGCAAGCAGCTTTTCTGGTTACTGGAATGCAACTTGACAAAATGGCAGTGGCTATGACATTGGGCTACTACTGAATAACTTATCACCGTACTAAATGACATATGTTAAATTACGGCACTTGACAGGTTTACTTTAGGTTCCTTCGGTAGACTTCAACTGCCGTGCCACAGGTATTCTAATCAGGAAGTTAGAATACCAGTTTAATTGGCAGGAGTTGCTTCAAAGGTGTACTGGATAGCTTTATGTTTCAGGAGCACAGAGAAAACATGTCCGTCCACTGTTGCATCAGGTGCACGCCCAATGATGGAAATAATCCACAGTTACAAAGCATAGAATATACCCATCATCTGACCTGATTCTTTTGCACCAACCTTTGATGCAACATATATGTTAGTCTTGATTACCCAGACTCTTGCCATTGAGGGATCCACCACTGCTGGGGATGGAGCCCTCTATGGCAAGAGTCTGGGTAACAGAGACTATTATCTGCTTTGTATAATTTTATCTATATTTAGACGTTCGGGTTTCTGTCGTTAGTTTGTCTGTATGTGCTGATAGTTCCAGGGGGCCTAGAGGGCCCACTTGGAACTGTTGATTTACCTGGGGCACAGTAGGTTTCTTTCTTCATTGACTAATCTCGGGTTTCCCTACCAAGTCATACGCAGTATGAGACATTACCCACAATACATTGTTGGCTCGCCTTACAAAATCCTGTTTACCAAGAGCACAGAGAAATACACATGTTGAACTTATGATTTATGTGTATTTTATGCATATTTCATTTGGGTACAGCTTGTTTTGAGGTAATGAAAGTCAATAGACAATTGGAAGGATCCTATTTCATTGATTGAATTTTTTTATTCTACCACATTCAATGCAAGCACTGAGTACTTCCAGAAAACATTGCACTTAGTTTCAGCCATGTGGCCTTGTTTTGAAGTTGTCAAGTTCACAATCAGAAATATGAAGTCAGAACTGATTATAGCAATCTAGGCATATCATCAACATTCACATAGGCAGAGATCCCTGGAAACCAAGTATTTGTATTAGTATTTGTTGTGTTCTCTTTGTGTTGTTTTTTAAAATGCTACTCATGCCAAATGAATTTCTAGAGGGTAAAGGTGATTTTGTATAATCTTATCTAGTGAGAACTAAGATGTTGAGTCAGCAAATGTCAACAAACAAGTGGTTGCGTGTGTGCATTCTTCATTTTGTCAACAGCAGGATCCAGCTCACGGTGGTCGGCGGCTGTGGGACCCGACAGTCACTCACAATTACTGACCCTACTCATTAATCAATCTATATAATAATAATAATGAGACTTAGGAAACATTTCAAGAAAATATTTGTATATTTACACAAAGATATTACAATCATAATTATTGATATAATACATTGCAATATTATAACAAGAGGATTAGTAAATTGTATCCTTTAATTATAGGGAGAACGGACAAGTCTACATTGGGGTGCTTTCAAGGGGTATTTGGATATCTGTAAATTGTTGCTGGAAGCTGGGGCCCAAGTAAATGAAGTTGATGGCGTAAGTTGATTTTAGATGAACTAATATGTTATTTATCTACTTTGTGACATATACACCCATCCCAATGAGACATCAGAGAATATTTGACTGTAATTTGTCAAGTTGATAAGGTAAGTACTTGCATATTTTCATAAAAAACAGCTACCCTTACAAAAAGGTTTTATAGTGCTTTTGTAGACTATTATAGAAATTCTAAAATATTTTTAATTAGTTTGATTTTTACATGTTTTACACAAATTCGTCGATAGAAGTTTTATAGACATTTGCATACAATTCTCTAAAAAGTTAATCATCTGCCATAGTGCTAAATCTGATAGATATTTTGTTAAAGTAGTTTTAATCTTGACAGTCTTACAACTATTTTGTCGCAATTTCAAGCATATATCATAAACATCTTCTGCCTTTACAATAAAAATGCTATAAACATGAAAAGAATATTAAATATATTTAATTGTGTTTGGCTAAATAACCTACAAGCCTGCCAGGATTCGATACTCAATTGTTCATCACTGAATTAGTCAATATGGAGTAAATCTGTGAGGTACCATGTGAATTGGAAAATGTGAGCGTGTTTCTTGACAAAACTTCGTCAAAAGCTCTCTAAATCAGGCACGCTATTTTATTTTCAATATGATCATCAAGTTACTATGACATCCATGTTTCATCCTGGGTGTTATCATAGACCCTATAGCATGGCTTTGGGGTCAAGTGCTACTCAGTCAAAATCAATTTCCCTCGGCTATTAAAAATGTATTTGCTCTCGCATGCACAATAAAGTTTTACGTTTGGCACCACTGTATATTGAAACATGGATTGAAAAAAGACTACGTAGGGAAAATACAACAAATCGAGATTGGCGGACCTGGGGGAAGAGGACTGTGTATAAAATGGTACTTCTCTGAGACCTCCAAACCCAAACTCATACTGTTACCTGTATCTCATATTTCATACCAACTGTATCGCACAAAATAGATGCTATGGATTACTATTGTCCCTGCTCTTCTGAGGAACCACTGTTAATCCCTACAAAGTCACTTGAAAACACAGTATTTTTGCACAACTAAACAATAAGATGTTACCAAGCTTTAGACATGGTAACATATCCATATTTCTGTCTTTCTCTCTGTAAATAAATTTTAATATCTGAAACTAGTGGGACCAATTTGATGTTTGGTGGGGATGTAGTCTGTAAAAATTGGACGTGAATTGATAAAATTTATTTTTTTAAATGGATGTGAATTGATAAAATTTATAAAGATATATAATAATAACAATTTAAATAAATAAAAAATGAAACAAAATTTTCCAACAATAACAACTAATATGTTATTTGACATGCTAACAAATACACACATATCGAATTTGGTAAAAAAAATTCCCAAAAGTAACAAAACAGGAATAATTTTTCTAAAATGGATAAATGTCGACCGCAAAAAAACAGGACTGTAAATCTTGCCACTGGGGGCGCAATGTTTTTCAAAAAACAGGCTGTACTTGCAAATGCAATTTGTGTCTGAACTTTCAGGATAGATTTATGATATAGGGTAGTTGCATTGGTCAGTACAAAATGCAAGGCCAGTGGTCACCATATAAAGGTATTATAGGACAGTTTCAGGTATATATGTAAATATATTTATTAATATTAAAAAATACAACTTTTAAGGAAAGGAAATAGCATCGTTACACTGGGAACCTTGTACATCCTAGCAGGATGTGCACATCATATTGCTAGGATATGACCACATCCTAGTGCTAGGAAGAAGAGCACAGCTATGTACCACCTATGTGCCTCACAATCCCTTTAAAGGGTAAATTTTTCCACAGCCCTGATACATGGTTGTGAAAAATATGCTTGTTGGATGTATGTGGAATACCTTCCCTGTGCCAAGACTGTTTTGCACATCCGAGTACCATAGCTGTGTATACTGCATACCTAGCACACAGTTGTGCACATACATGTAACAGCTATGGTGGAATAATACCCTGTGGCAACCATTTTGTTCATATCTCTAGCATTGCTCACATAGCTGGTACATGGCTGTGGGAAATACCTATGTTACAGCTATACTAACATAGCTGGTACATGGCTGTGGGAAAAACCTCTTGTACATGGATGTTGTAAAAACATAAATTAATTACGCTGCATTGCTATTTTTTCACATCCGTGTTACATTAATGTTGCCATACCAGTGGCATACATATGTCTAATCTAGGTACAGTATATGTTACACCTAGTGTGTTGGCTATAGCTGTTAGAGAGATATTGTACACATAGCTGGTACAGCCCCCGTGGCTCCACTGAGATGGTACAGCTTTGTGCACAATGCTGTCCTAGGTATATGAATGTTAATAACAGGGGTGTGCAAGGTTCCCTGTGTATGTTGTTAGGTAATTTAAAGTATAGCTGCACAATAAATTTAGTTTAAAAAATTGCACAAATAACAAAATGGCATGAGACAAAATCATTTTGGCTTGGCCTCTCTGACTTTGCCTGTTCTTAAAAATGTGCTATGTTAAGATAGTATGATATGATATGATATGATAACAGATTTATATAGCGCCTGGTATCCATTTAAAATGTTCACTGGCGCTTTACAAAGTGTCACTTAAATATGCTCTCTCAAAAAAGTAGGTCTTTAGCCTAGATTTGAAAATTTCAGTACTTGATGCTGATCGAATATGACTTGGAAGATCATTCCACAAGGTAGCAGCGGCATATGAGAAAGAACGATCACCATAGAATCTGAGTCTTGTTCGTGGAGTTTTAAGAGAAACTTTGTCACTTGAGCGGAGAGATCTGGTTGGTTTATTAAGTTCGATGAGTGTAGTGAGGTAGTCAGGTGCGGTGCCGTTCAAAGCTTTGTAGGTAAGAAGTAAAATCTTGAATTTGATTCTATATATTACAGGGAGCCAGTGGAATTTCATCAGAATCGGAGAAATGTGTTCATGTTTCTTCACTTGTGCAATTAGCCGCGCAGCAGAGTTTTGAGCTCTCTGTAATAGATTAATGCTGGATGACGGTAGTCCAAATAATAGGGCATTAGCGTAATCAAGCTTTGAGGAAAGAGTAGCGTTGACAAGTTTTAAACAGGTCTGCTGGGAAAGGTATTTACGAATGAATCCAATGCGGCGAATATCGAAATAAATGCACTTACAGAGTCGGATGATGTGTTGTTTAAATTCATGGGTGCTGTCGAACCAAAACCCAATATTGCGAGCATAATCCACTGGATGTATGGTACTGTCCCCAACGCTTAATGACTGAATGTGATTTTGGGAACGACTGACTCGAGATCTTATGTGCAGGATTTCTGTCTTGTCATCATTTAATTTTAACTTGTTGGTATTCATCCACTTCTTGATATCCAACAGGCAGTCCTCGATCTTGGACGTAGCGATGGCTGTCTCTCTTCTTGTAAATGCCAGGTAGAGTTCATTATCATCTGCATATTGATGAAAATTTAACTGATGATGTCGAATAAGTTGTCCAAGGGGTGCTATATAGAGAGTGAACAGTAGAGGCCCAAGTACAGAACCTTGGGGTACACCGAATCGGAGTGGACATGGAGATGATTGATGACCTTCGATGACAACTGATTGGAATCTGCCAGATAGATATGAAGAAAACCAGTGTAGAACGGTGCCTTGAATTCCAAGTTCAGTCAAACGTGTGATGAGAATATTATGATCAATGGTGTCGAAAGCGGCAGATAAGTCCAATAAGACCAAGATGACATCATTTCCAGAATCCAGTGATAAAGTGATATCATTGTGAACTTTGACAAGTGCTGTTTCAGTACTGTGGAATTTCTTGTATGCAGATTGGAGTGGTTCTAAGAGAGAATTGGCGTTGAGAAAGTTGGTAACCTGTTTTGCAACTACCTTTTCAATGACTTTAGAGAGAAAAGGTAGATTTGAAACCGGTCTATAGTTTTTCAGCACTTCATGGTCCAGAGATGGTTTCTTGAGAAGAGGTGTAACAACTGCAAATTTGAGTAACTCTGGGACAGTCCCGGTTTGTAGCGAAGAATTAACTATATTTGTGATTTCTGGTAGTAGTGAGTCGATGGCACTTTTGAGAAGGATGGTTGGTATAGGATCGAGACTGCATGATTTTGATGGTGATGACATGATAATTTCCTTTAATTTTTCCGTTGTCGTGGGTTCAAAGGTTGACAGTGTCACAGGTGACATTGCCGCAACTTGAGGCACAGTTGAATTAGTTGACAATCCACAGGAATCTAGGTTTGTGCGAATATGAGTTATTTTTTCAATGAAGAAATGGCTGAACCTTTCGGCGAGAGCAGTTGGAGTCGAAGATGTGGGAAGCCGAGGTTTTTCCTTTGTCAGACTTGATATGATCTTGAAAAGGGCTTTCTGATTGTGACTGTTATATTCAATGAGCTCAGTATAATAAGCACGTTTTGCTTGACGGATTAGTGAATTCACTTTCTTGCACTGATCACGGAATAACTGTTTGTTGATTTCTAGATTTTCTTTTCGCCATTTTTTTTCTAGCGAACGGCGTTGCTTTTTTGCACATAGTATATCAGTGTTGTACCACTTGGAGTCAGGACGTTGTGTGAAGAGTCGCTTCTTTACAGGCGCGTGTTTGTTCAAAAGGTTGATTAAGTTGGAATTGTATAGAGAAACAGCTGTGTGTACATCATCTGTAGTAGAATGGCACAGATTTGATGAAGCAAGATCAGCTTTGAACTTGTCAATTTCAATGTCTTTAATGTGACGAAATGTTTTCTCGGTTTGAAGAAACGGTGGTTTTGGCAGCAAAAGCTTTATGTGTACTGGAAAATGGTCCGAGAGATACAGTTTATCAATCAACGTGGAGTGGATAATGGAGGCAACGTTTGTGAAAACTAAATCTAACATGTGTCCACGGATATGGGTTGATTCACGTACAAGTTGTTTTAAGTCAAACGACTCCATCAGGTCCATAAAGTTCCGTGTTTTAGTCTCAGTGACTTTCTCCCAGTGGAAATTGAAATCTCCCAATACTAGTAAGTTGCCAGAGAAAGATGAAGTTGTTTCCAATAATGATCCGAATTCAGTCATAAAATTAGCCACCGTTAGTTTGTTCTTAGTATTTGGGGGCGGTCGGTAAACAATCACAATTTTGGTATTTATAGCTTTACTGCAGAGTTTGACTTCAACAGCTTCAAATGAGTTAAAATTAGAAAGAGGTTTCCAGTTACTGACTGTGATAGTTGACTTGTGTATTAAAGCAATTCCACCACCTGTTGATTTGATACGAGGGTAATGTCTGAAAGAATAACCGGTTGGTGTTAATTCACAAATGACTGCTTCATCACCAGTTTCTTTCAACCATGACTCGGTAATAGCAAGAATGTCAATTTTGTTTTCCAAGATATAATCAGAAATCTCACTTGCTTTATTACGTGCAGACTGAGCATTCCAGCTACAAACTTTAAGAGTGTTATTCCGATTAATGGTCCTCTGATGCATAAGTGGAACTTTGATAAGTGCATTGTAGTTGAACTTTGATGACTTTAACTTTCTTGAGCCAGCCCTTACTCCTCGGTGAGTGAAGGGCTTGGACTGAATTCCTGAGGCTTTGATTGAGTGCCAAACTTCTGAGATGAGATACATGTTGTGTTTTATGTCTTTGCTATTATTATTTGTTTGTTTACTTCATACTTTCAATGTGTTAAAATGACTTATTTATTGCCAAATATACACCAACACATATATCTATGGCCTGAATATATATATACACCTGTTTTGACCCTTCCCAAATTGTTGTAATTTGTCTTTTTAGCACAACTGAACTGGGCATGGCATGGCAAAGTGTCTGTCTTTCTGTCTGTCTGTCTGTCTGTCTCTGTGTGTGTGTGTGTGTGTGTGTGTGTGCGTGCATGTGTAAACAACTTAAAGTCAAAAGACGCTGGACCAATTGCCATGATATTTGGTGGTCATGTTACTTCTAGTTGAAAAATTGTACAAATGAAAATGATTCCATCAGAGATGTGGGTTTTGGGTCAAAAAATATCATTTTTGGTCAAAAAACTTCAACTCCAATACTACTGGGCAGATTGGCATGACATTTGGTGAGAACGTTCTTAAAGGTGAGTAAATTAAGATTTGTTCATGAGATGATGATTCCTCAGAAATATGCAAATTAGGGCTAAAAATGTGTCTTTTTGGTCAAAAACCTATAATTCCAAAACTACTCAGCAGATTGGGCTGAAATTTAACAGGGATGCATCTATGGGTGTATAGGTGACGAAATATTAACCATATAATGATCTCATCAGCAATATGCAGATTAGGTGTAAAAATGTGAATTTTGGTCAAAAATTTATATCTCAAAAAGTACTTGGTCAATGAGACTGAAACTTGGTGAGATATTTCTAGAAGTGTTATTCTGCAGGTTTTCTTCAAACTATTTTGACACAATTGGGCCTAGCAACAACCAAATGGCACTATATTTTGGTCAAATAACAACATCATCTGGTAGGCAAGTGAGTAAACATTCAAAACATTATGCAAATAACCGTAGCAACCATGACCACGCCCATAACAACAACCAAACGGTAGTGTAGTTCACACATATATCAATAGGGATTAATAGACAAATGAATAAACATTCAACAAATGTATGTAAAGTTGCCTATGAACAAGACCACGCCCATAGCAACAGGAAAATAATCATGTATATTGCAATTATAACAGGAATTGAAAGACAAATGAATAAACATTCAAAAAATGTTTGCAAATGTTCCTAGCAACAAGACCATGCCCAAAGCAAAAGACAAATGATCACATATGTATTGCGAATATAACAACAGAGATTAATAGACAATTGAATAAACATTCAAAAAAGTATGCAAATGTGCCTAGCAAGAAAACCACGCCCATAGCAAAAGTCAAATGATCACGTATATCACAAAGATAGCAACATAGTTGGATAGGCAACTGGATAGTCATTCAACAAATAAACACCTATTGTTAGCATAGACTAGCATACGGATAAACATTTTTATAAACTGTACAGTTGTGCTACAGTGCCATTAGTGGTATTTTTACTTTAAGTTATTTACACACACACACATCCACACACACAGATAGACAGAAATACAGATGCTGGGCGATCCCTATAGCACTAATGAACCTCACTTCAGTTGTGCAAAAAATGTATGCAAATATCCTTAGCAGCAATGACCACAACTATAGCATCAGCCAAACGGTGATGTATTTCACAAAGATAACCACTGGGATTGATAGTCACAGTTGAATAAATATTCAAAAAATGTATACAAATATCCTTAGCAACCATAACTATAGCATCAGCCAAACGGTGATGTATTTCACAAAGATAACCACTGAGATTGATAGTCACAGTTGAATAAATATTCAAAAAATGTATACAAATGTGCCTAGCAACAAGACCACGCCCATAGCAACAGCCAATTGATAATATTATGCAAAGATAACAATAGGAATTAATAGACAATTGAATAATCGTTCGAAAATGTATGTAAATGTGCAAATGACCACTTGTATCTCAAATAGCTCACCGTGTATTACACATTTTTAAAACTGTATGGTACAGTTGGGCTACAACACCATTGATAGATTTGATAGATTTAATAGTATACTAGAAAGCTAAGAACTTTCAAAACGGTCATATGAATGTGTTTTGTTGTAGTTAAAAAAGAAAAGAAGAGGAAACCATGTCAGTGTCTGTTACTCAATAAATAGTAGAGAACTAAAACACTAAATATAATGTGATCTGATCATCAACATCTTTTACACAGTATGTACAGGAAATGATTTTAAATACTAGTAATCAAAGGCAAGGGTTTCAATCCCCAGGTCATACATCAGTGTTTATCTTATCAGTTGAATCAGGAGGATTACAAAGGATTATTCTTTGGTTCTAGGCCAGACAACTGCGATTAACACCTAACTTGTAATCCTAGGTCAATGTGGGGTGAATTGTAACAATATATGAAGTTTCAAATTGTGACTTAGATTTTGTCACTGGTAACTTGTATTCATTCTCTTTGCTTACAAATAATTTCCTGTACATGCAATAACAAACAACTGTCAAATGAATTGTAAAAACAATGTTCAATATACTATTGAAATTAATTGTACAGAACTGATATTGAACAATTTTTTCAACCCAATGAAATATTTACAACAAATGGGAGATATTTAATCAACTGTACTAATTCATTTTAAACTGAGAATATTAAAAAAAAACTATTCTTTGTAGTACTTGTTTTTCCATTTCTTCTTTACATTATTGTCCAGTGCAAGTACACACTACTCTTGTTCAGTGAAGCAAGTTCACATTTTGACGACATGGATTTCAAATATACAAAGAGGTTACCTGGCTGGCCTCCTGTAATTTCAAATTATGTGCAAATTACATCAGTCATCGGCATCATGGAACAATAAAGCTATGATTATGGATATTTATAATCGAATAACAATATGGGATACAAATTGTGCAATGTACAATGATGTATCATTAGTATATTACGTACGCATAAGCAATGTATGTGCATGAAAGGTGAGCGAACGATCGTGACTGTATAGTTTTGCAATAAAGCTTACTGATGATGTGTATTTTCAGTGTTCACCGCCTCCCTTTGATGTAATAATCTTCAGATTCAACGAAAGTATCAATACAAACACTTGAAACTCCTGAAAACTTAGTCTTTCTCACTGTAGAACAACATTGGGTCGTGTGCCGAACCGCAGCTTCCTGCTTTACCTTACATCGAGCACGAGCAGACGACCGATTGATATCCGTTGCTAGCTCGGAAGGACGCGGAAGCACTCACTCATATTCAATATGTTCCCTCTCCTGAGAACGTCATGGAGGGCTCTCTACTGTCGCCGCCAAGACCTCTCTCTCTAAATCCATTTCGACGAGCGAATCAGGTTGCGAGATTGGTGTTCGAAATAGACGAAGCAAGCTGATTCGGTGAGAGTCAGAGGTCCTAAGGGGTGAACTATTAATTAATTTCGAGGGGGGGGGGTTGAGAAAAAGAGTTGTCAGCAAGTGGAGGAAAACAAATTGATCCCATAATAGCTTGAGAAAAAAAATGTTCAAACAGACAGAAAGTAAAAAAAATATAAAATATTGTTGTGATGTGCTGAAATCAGCTAAATTTGGGCGGTAAGTGTGACGTTATTGACATTGACCTCCCTATCTTATTAATAGTTTATTCCATTCCTGCGCATGTTGTTGTACTTTCTAGTTTACCTGGGTACACATAAAGTTATTGTTGTTCAGTTCAAACTTGCTTATTTAATGAGTGGTATGTGAGTTTCCCCAGTTAATAGCCCTCCTGGATGCATGACTTTACAGTAAGAGAGGGAAGGGGACTCCGAACACCATCAATATTAAATAAGTTTATGACATTGCGTTTACCATATAATCACAAGGTTGTTAATTCAAGTTTGTTAATAAGTGGAAGCATTTTCTAAAGCTGATTATTTTGTTAAATTGGTATGATAAATTGGTTTAAAGTTCAGTTAGCCAAGTGACCGGTTTGTCAAGGTTATTGACCCTGGTATAAGTGTAGGTTAGCAGGGAAGACATTGGCGATAAGTCCCCTGGTCGATACCTAGTTTACCGTTATTTTAAGACGTTTGGGACCGGCTGTTGGGGTCCTTCATCAGTCGCAGTTATGTCCAACAAGACAGCATTCTCGCATTTGTTTGGCTAAAAATTTTATATTGTTCCTCAAGCAGAGATGCTAGTATTTCAATCACATTATGATCAGCAAGGCTATTTTCAGCCTTGCTTTTAGAGGCAGAAGACTTCAGTTTAGTTGTGAGAAGTATGTCTTTAAGATTTTTGTTTCGTTCTATTCTGTGCTATGATTGGTTTGGTCAGGTAGAGTTGGTTCAAGGTTACATTATTTTCTAGCAGTTCCCAATGTTTTGTTAATGTGCCTTTTAGTTTAGACGCTTTGATGTTGGGACTATATATGTTGTTTTGAAGACTAGAGGAATCTCTTGAGTTGGTGTCTGATTTTAGAAATGTCTCCCTATTCTCATAATGGACCCAACGAGCAAATCACTTCTGATTTATTGTATCCTCTTGTCTCAATTTGTTTATGAAGAATTTCAATTTGTTTTGGAAATCTTCTTCGTTACTGCACGTTCATACCTCATTGTTTCAATTTAATAACAACCATTAAAGACTGAATTTGGGTGACATGTGTTTGGGTGTCTGTGGAGGTACTGAAAAGTGTCAGTTGGTTTGATGTAGTCTGGATGACCAGAATGTGGTTTCTATAACCACACATTGTATAAACCCTTATGATTGATACTGTATAGGAGGAACTAGACTAGTTTGATGTGAGTCTTGATATCCAACTTTTTGGTTTGTTTGAACCTATGACCTTTGAAAATCACCAAATCATGGCATACCACTTCTGTTTCTGAGCTGACCGACGAAACTTTTCATGTTGGGTGCATTTCATTTATCTTTTCACTCAAAATATTATGTTCAGTTTGTGTGCCACAGAATAGCATGAATATGACATCTCTGAAACGTGTCCAAAGTGATATTTTATCCATGTATGTTTCAATAATGCGATACCCAAGTTTGTGGAATGAGATGTCAGCTATCTTTGGAGAACATGGTGAGTCCATACTACAAACACATGTTTGTTTGTAGACATCTACAAACAGAGGCTACTAGAGGAAAACCATTGTTTGTATTTTCTCTTGGATTTATTTATAATTTACCAAAGTGTTCAAAGTGTGTTTCGTGTGTTTGTCTTGAAAATTTTTCTTCTATCCATATCGGGAGATTATTCTCAAGATTTTATTTGTTGAAACTATAGTTTAGTGGTTTGGTAGTTCTCGTTTTGGAGGATGTGGTGGCCCTGAAAAGGGCCGTTAGTAATAAAGGGAAGGGGATTCCTAACACTATCAATATTAAATAAGTGTATGACATTGCGTTTACCATATAACCAACTGTGGGTTGTTCGATCAACTTTGTGGAAGCATTTTCCAAGGTTGGTTCAAACTTGATTATTTTGTTTGGTAATAATAAATTGGTTTAAAGGTCAGTTAGCCAAGTGATTAGTCAACTCCTCGTGGATTCTTTTTACCAGCTATCTATCTTAAATAGAAGCATGGATTGTTAACTGCTACTTATTGCTACTTACACAGAACAAGTTAGTTGTGAACCAGTGACATGTAGGTTTATACAGGGAACATCCTAGGACATCCTAGTGCTAGGAAGAAGAGCACAGCTATACCAGCTGTGTGCGTCATGGCCCTGTTACAGGGTATATTTTTCCACAGACCTGGTACATGGTTGTGAAAAATAAACCTGTTGAATGGATGTGGAATACCGCCTCTGTGCCATGACTGTTTTGCACATCCCAGTACTGCATATCTAGCACACAGTTGTGCACATGCAGTGTACATGTAACAGCTATGGCGGAATAATACCCTGTTACAGTAGCAACCCGTTTGTTCATATCTGACTAGCATTGCTCACATAGATGGTAAATGGCTGTGGGAAATACCTATATTACAGCTATGCTAACATAGCTGGTACATGGCTGTGGGAAAAAGCTCTTGTACATGGATGTTGTAAAAGCCTATGATGCATTGCTATTTTTCACATCCATGTTACATTGATGTTGGCATACCAGTTACAAATCTAGGTATGTTTACACCTAGTGTGTTGGCCAGAGTTGTTACATGGATATTGTACACATAGCTGATACAGTCCCTGTGGCTCAACTGAGCTGGTACAGCTATGTGCACACCCCTGTCCTAGGCATGTGAATGTCACAGGGTGTGCAAGGTTCCCTGTGTAGTTATGAACCACACATTACAAAATTGGTAACCGAGAAAAAAATTGCATTGCTTCTGCATCTGGAAAAATAATTTAATGCAGGATTGACAATAGAAAAAAATTGCTGTCACAGTGAAAGATTGCTGCCATACCTATTTCCTCCTCCCCCCCCCATATCAAATGGTTCTCCCCTAAAAGCCGCCATCCATGGAGTTGTCAGATATGCCTAGCATTCACCTTTCAACAACTGGTAATGCTGACATACAACTTCACAGCCTTTATTTGGAGTTGAAGCAATCAACAATGGATGACGAGAATACAATGTGGAGAAAATAAATCTGTAGCGGTAAGTTTTTTTTCGTGTGTATTACATGTAAATCAAATTTCCTATATAGGTACTACATATAGTTTCATCATCAATCTACATTGTCATTTTAGAACCGAATATGACAGCAGACCATAAATTGACCAATCAAATTTTTCGTCAGTTTTGATATGGTGTTGATTGATACTTGCGTGTCACCTAGAAATTCGCTTATTTTGATTTTGATAATGAAACCAAGCTGGTCACTATGGCTTTATATGTGATATCTTGTTTATGTTTGTAATGTAACAAAGTTAGAAATTTGGCAGTAGATTTATCAATGTTGAACACTGAATGAGATAACTATCTAAATCAGAAATAAGGTTATAAAACAACTTTTATTCATGCAACTACCGTGAAATCACTCTAGTAATGTAATGGTTGAGTTGTTACAATGTAGAGATCATACAGTGATGGATCAATGCATCATCACCACCACCACCACCACCACCACCACCACCACCACCACCACCATCACCACAATCATCATCATCATCATCATCATCATCATCATCATCATCATCATCATCATTTGGTACTGTTGATGTAGGTCAGTGACCTGTACAAAGTTTCATTTGGTGAGATGTAAGTGTCAATCAAGTGTGAAGTCTCCACGGCTGTAGTTTCTGAAATATGGGTCAATGGTATAGTTATACTGAAATGGTGCTGATTTCCAGTATTTATGAAGTCTTGATTTGAAACAATCAATGGTCGGTGTATTCACAACATCTTCAGACAAATTATTCCAAGGTCGGAAGACTCTATAAGTGAAAAATTTACTCTATAAGTGAAAAATTACCGGCAAACTTGAAAGAGTGACCACGAGTTGAAGGGTTCACTACAATAGTGAGGGAGATTGAGTTTTGTAGAAACCATGTGTGTATTTATAAACTTCAATTATCGCCGCGAACACATCTGTAAGTTAAACTTGGTAACTTCAAGGCTTTTAGTCTGTCAAGTTATGATAAATCTTTCATTCCTGGGATCAATTCTGTAGCTCTTCTTTGTACTGATTCGATGGTGTTGATTTGACCAAAGATAAGTAAGAAGACTTTTTGTCTGTGATTTGATTTGATTTATATGGTGTCCAAACTGAATAAACATATTCAAGGTGACGTCTGATTAGTCTAGGATACAGAAAAATAAAAGTATCCTGGTCGAGAAACTTGAAAATCCTTCATACTATTCCCACTAGGCGGTTTTCTGTTTGTACAATCTCGTTTATGTGTTGGTCAAAGATTAGTTTAGATTTCAACTCGACCCAGTTTCAACTCACTCCAATTTCAGTGCATCAGATGTGTGGGCCGATTGCTTGTTTTTTTTTTCATTATGTGTTTCACGATGGATGGATAAACCAAGTACAAAGTCAAGACATAGTGGATGCATGATGTTCTATGCTGTAACGTCTTTTACATGTATAACTAATGATAATAACCGTATGTGACTTTTACTGTTGTGCTGTTAATTTTTTCACATTCACCATAAACGGTTATGTTTTGGGTGTGAACTATAAAAAATCCTATGAGAAAATGTGATTTGACATCAGAATGTGGAGTCATAATGTGAAAGTTTTAGATTCATCAGAATGTGAACATAAATTCAACAAAGTTCCATGTTCCTATCACCTCCTGTCTTTTACAATATTATGAAGTGAAAGTGAAGTACTGTGATTTAAGAGTTTATATTTATAATACCTCTCTTTCACTGTCTTGTCTCAAAAGGAACATGACATGTAAGAAGCATATAATTTTGTTGAATTTATGTTTTACATCTGAAGAATCTAAAACACTCAGAAACATCGTGTCTCTATAGTTTATTGTCAAGTTACACTTTTTCATTGACTAATTAATAGAATTAATGAAATTGTGTTGTCACCCCCAAAACACTCAATTTGGGTCAGTATGAAAAAAACACACACCATGAACAAATGTATACATAATCACATTTCTGAAAATGTATAGTTTCAGATAGTTACCATCGTTATTTACTGAGCATCTTTCATTTTAATGTAGGTCATCAATGTGACTAGAAACACAGTATGCATGGTGTTGGTTGATACTACTCAAATGAATCTCGGTAGAGCCATTACCAGTAGTCACTCTTTCTGTTGTTGTGTCAGGTATTATGAAGTCATCAATACATTTATCAATTACTATTTTTATGTACTCTTTCATGTTCAAGTCATTTGATTTCCATGTTCAAGTCATTCAGCATTATGATGGTCACCACAATGAATGTACTTGCTCTTCTGTGCTCTTGTGGTCAATTCAGCACCACCAAAGTGAATCTCACCACATTGTTGATCAGCCTCATTGGAGACAGTGGCCACAAAGTCTTTACTAATTGGGATAAATCACATTGACTTAAGGCAATTGATGGGGAGAATGGGCGCCATCTGTTCATCCATCATTCTGCCTGTTCATCCGTAATATGTCATTTCTCAGACATGCAATATGCTGCTTCATTCATATAGGTGACCACATATCATGTGGTACATAATTATGCAACTCACTTTGTTTTGCGATATATGCAAATTTGACCAAATGACGGCCATATTTGTAGTTCAAAATCCATATTTACTGCATAACTCAAAACTGTAATACCCAGACAGTCCATTCAAGGCATGTATGCTGATAACTAAAACCTGATTTTTTGTTCTTCTTTAAATACAGAAAATGAGAAGACCATTTAGCTAGGGATGAGAAAGACATTGTGGAACTATAAGTAAACATCCATCGAGATTCTACATCAAGGATGATACCATGTCTGCTTATATTCAGAAAGAAGACACAAACCCACATGGATGTGATGAAGGAATGACTTCAGTGATAGTCAAGGTCAACAGGAACATGAATACAATTTCTTTTCAAGACTGACGTGAATTAGCCAAAATATACAATCTTGAATTTTGACCAAAACCCATGACCATTTAATTTTCACTGGGAAATGCTTACCATACTACATTTGTTTTTTGATGTGTTACCAGTGTTGGCAAGAAATATATGTATTATGGACAATTAAGTTTCCACAGAGATTTCATTTATGAGAGGATACATGATTGAGTGTCAGAGTGAATTGATGGGGACAATAAGGAATATTTCATCACTATGGTACTCTGTAATATACACACTGCATCTAAGTATACGGTACTATATGATGTGTGATATCATAGTGTCTGTAATATACACACTGCATATAAGTACTCTATGGTGTGTGATATCATAGTGTCTGTAATATACACACTGCATCTAAGTACTCTATGGTGTGTGATATCATAGTGTCTGTAATATACACACTGCATCTAAGTACGCTATGGTGTGTGATATCATAGTGTCTGTAATATACACACTGCATATAAGTACTCTATGGTGTGTGATATCATAGTGTCTGTAATATACACACTGCATTTAAGCACTCTATGGTGTGTGATATCATAGTGTCTGTAATATACACACTGCATCTAAGTACTCTATGGTGTGTGATATCAAAGTGTCTGTAATATACACACTGCATCTAAGTACTCTATGGTGTGTAATATCATAGTGTCTGTAATATACACACTGCATCTAAGTACTCTATGGTGTGTGATATCATAGTGTCTGTAATATACATACTGCATCTAAGTACTCTATGGTGTGTGATATCATAGTGTCTGTAATATACACACTGCATCTAAGTACTCTATGGTGTGTGATATCATAGTGTCTGTAATATACACACTGCATCTAAGTATTCTATGGTGTGTAATATCATAGTGTCTGTAATACACACACTGCATCTAAGCACTCTGTGGTGTGTGATATCATAGTGTCTGTAATATACACACTGCATCTAAGTACTCTATGGTGTGTGATATCATAATGTCTGTAATATACACACTGCATCTAAGTACTCTATGGTGTGTGATATCATAGTGTATGTAATATACACACTGCATCTAAGTACTCTATGGTGTGTGATGTCATAATGTATGTAATATACACACTGCATCCAAGTACTCTATGGTGTGTGATATCATAGTGTATGTAATATACACACTGCATCCAAGTACTCTATGGTGTGTGATATCAGAGTGTATGTAATATACACACTGCATCCAAGTACTCTATGGTGTGTGATATCAGAGTGTATGTAATATACACACTGCATCCAAGTACTCTATGGTGTGTGATATCATAGTGTCTGTAATATACACACTGCATCTAAGTACTCTATGGTGTGTGATATCATAGTGTCTGTAATATACACACTGCATCTAAGTACTCTATGGTGTGTGATATAGTGTCTGTAATATACACATTGCATCTAAGTAATCTATGGTGTGTGATATCATAGTGTCTGTAATATACACACTGCATCTAAGTACTCTATCGTGTGTGATATCATAGTGTCTGTAATATACACACTGCATCTAAGTACTCTATGGTGTGTGATATCATAGTGTCTGTAATACACACACTGCATCTAAGTATGCTATGGTGTGTGATATCATAGTGTCTGTAATATACACACTGCATCTAAGTACTCTATGGTGTGTGATATCATATTGTCTGTAATATACACACTGCATCTAAGTACTCTATGGTGTGTGATATCATAGTGTCTGTACTATACATACTGCATCTAAGTACTCTATGGTGTATGATATCATAGTGTCTGTACTATACACACTGCATCTAAGTACTCTATGGTGTGTAATATCATAGTGACTGTAATATACACACTGCATCTAAGTACTCTATGGTGTGTAATATCATAGTGACTGTAATATACACACTGCATCTAAGTATTCTATGGTGTGTAATATCATAGTGACTGTAATATACACACTGCATCTAAGTACTCTATGGTGTGTAATATCATAGTGACTGTAATATACACACTGCATCTAAGTACTCTATGGTGTGTAATATCATAGTGACTGTAATATACACACTGCATCTAAGTATTCTATGGTGTGTAATATCATAGTGACTGTAATATACACACTGCATCTAAGTACTCTATGGTGTGTAATATCATAGTGACTGTAATATACATTGCATCTAAGTACTCTGATGTTTACAAATACAAGCAAACAAGTACACAAACAAACAAACAAACACAAATAAACAAACAAAAACATTTAAACCGACAAATGAGTGCTCAATACGGTTAGTAGAGCGAATTATATACAGGTTTTGAAAATTTGAACAAAATTACATGCTATTGACCCTACAGAACTGTTTCGTGAGGTGCGTATTCCTAACTCAATTTCTACCCCTGATGAGTGAGGAATACGCACCTCACGAAACAGTTCTGTAGGGTCAATAGCATGTAATTTTGTTCAAATTTTCAAAACCTGTATATATATATATATATATATATATATATATATATATATATATATATATATATATATATATATATATATATATATATATATATATACATGTATATATATATATACATGTATATATATATATATATATATATATATATATATATATATATATATATATATATATATATATATATATATATATATATATATATATATACCTAATGATAATGCTGTGCCATGATTCGCACCCCCTCGTGACTGTGAGTTACCAGAATCACATGCTATTTCCCTCGGCCTTTGGCCTCCGGAAATAGCATGTGATTCTGGTAACTCACAGTCCCTCGGGTGTAATAAACGGGTGCTATAGCCCTCATGGCCAGGCAATATGTGTTATATATATATATATATATATATATATATATATATATATATATATATATATATATATATATATATATATATAACACTGAGTATCAATCTGCTAAGACAGTGCTCTATACCACAGTGGCAGAGCGCAATAGCAATATATTGTGCGATCAACAGACAACTCCGAGTTACAACCAAGAAAGAGTTCCAGTACTACCAAAAACTATTGCGCTCTGCCACTGCGGTATAGAGCACTGTCTTAGCAGATTGATACTCACCGAGTTATGGCAACTATTATCGGGAAAACTTGACCATAAACAAATAAGATGGATTACAAATAACTAAAAGCAATGACTAAACTGAAAACAACTAATTTACTGTAACTACCACGACGCTTCGCTAGACAGGTAGTAAAAAAAACACTGTAAGAGTGAAAACATTACCTTGTTCGCGGTCTGCTCACGTAATCACACACGGTGACCATTGTAATAGATTGCCAATGATGAAGAAATGAAGGCATGCTTTCAAAACAAAGACATGCCTTACCACATCTTGCAACAAGGTCAAGGACGTACACCACCGAGTCGACATCGATCAAAACACACATGTGAACGCGGCTATCGTACAAATTACGGCAATGCCTGCTTTGCGACAAAACAGCCACACTCGAGCTTTCTGCGTATACCATGTTACCGTAATTGGTAACGCACATAAAGAGAAAATCGGCATAGTTTTTCCTTTATAATATCTTGGGTTATCGTTAAAATATGAACATTCTGGTTATAGTATATTTACTTGAAAGACAGTGCCGATGAATTGTGAAATTTGTGTACAGATTGTTTGGTTGTGAATGTGCGAACGGTGAAATGTGTAAATTAGGATTGCATACCCTATATAAATTATAGTGTGCGGAGAAAGTGACACGAGTGAGAGCGGCCGTGCCCTTAGCAACCAATTGCAACAATGTATTACCCGACTCTCGAGCTACATGTTGACATACATATTTATTGAACTTACACCATAGACAAGTAAGTACACAGTCATAAATCTACCACTACAATAAGAAAAGACTGGGTTTTGAAAATTTATATTGACATTTTTGTTATTTTAGATAATCACAATCTTAGCTTTATTGTGCCATAATGCCCATGCATCACGGTGCTAAATATGGTTCATTTACATTAATGACGTGGAGAATACAATGCCTGAAAACATTTATCAGCTTTCTTTATCATCTGCTCCATGAAGATTTCATCAAAATACACTTGCTGAATTATTTCACCCACAGGTGACCAAATAACAAAATAGCTACACGGAATACCAACTAAAAACATGTGTAGCTGGACTTGATAAAAATATGGATGAGTTCGCTTTAAAACATACTTTCCACCAATGTTTTGCATACAAAATGATGCATCTGATTCTGTTTGCATTTGTGGAGTCCTATCTTTACATTTGAGGGGAAACTTGACTTCAGCTGTGAAAATTCCATGGCTCTCACATCTAATTAAAGCATCAGGGGGACCAGCAAGAAAGGTATACTTAGTGCTTCTATACAGACCACATTGTAAACTTTCAACTCTTACATGCCCATCATTTATTAGACGCACTTTCAAACTTTCAATGGCATCTATTTCATGAATACAACCATAACATAAGACTCACATTGTCACACTTTATCAAAAACTCATTATACAGGAGGTCATGGAACAATGGGTTGTAGCGTTTAGTCAGCAGTTTGACTAGCTTTGTTGACATTGGTACAGATTACTTGTATGTGTCAGGATGTGTATACGTAACACGGCACTTTTTACACCTGTTTTCTCAAGTTTAATCACAAAGTATTTTAATTCACCTGGTGTTAATGGTGGCGCAGACTTCACTAGAGGGGCTTTTCCCTGTAGATTTGTCACTACCGCTAACCACACGTCCTGTGACACTGGAGTTGCAAAGCTGTTTGAAATGAGCAAACTTTTAAAGTACATGCTGACATGTCAGTTCTTCTCTTGAATTGAGTCACTGCATCAATGTAGAAATGGTCCGCTCCTACATGTGAACATGGAAGTATAACGTGGGTTGTACTTCCATGATGTGAACAAGCTTCACTGAGCCAGCCATACAAATACAAAAATACAATGAATGGCAATCACTGTGGCATCTGTTTTGAGTGCAGCCCATACGCAGTTCAGAGGCTAAGTGAAGATACTTTGTGAATATCATACCTTTCCGACAAACTGAAATCCAGTGTTGTGATCGTTAGTAATTTGAATTCGTTTACACATTACATCAAAATGTTGTCAAGTAACAACAAATTGATAAGCATCTAAACTTTTGTACCATTTCAGTTGTGAGTGAGTGTACAGTCTCAGCTTGCATAGTATGCATAGATCGATGTCAGCATAGGTTACCTCTGGCCACAACTTTGGCTAATTGCAGTCGAATTAGGACTTCAAAAACGTGTAAGGGTCCGATTTTAGTCCACAAATGTGTAATTTTTCAAGATAGTATTGCTTTTAGTAGGTGTTTAGGTTTTCCAAGTACTTTGAGTAGCGTAGTAGTTGAACTCCAGCCAGAGGCGCAGCTAACAATGTTTTTTGTTTACCCGCCACTGTTCATTCTTGCCACTCAATAAGGCGCTGCCCGGGTTGCTAGGTAACGGATGATGTACATACATAGTATCTATTGAATAACATTCAAAAAATGTATGTAAATGTGCCTAGCAACTAGACCACACCCATAACAACAGCCAAATGATAACTTATATTTGAAAGATAACAACAGGGATTAATAGGCAAATAAATAAACATTCAAAAAATGTATATACAAATATTCAATCAACTATACAGTTGTCCTACAATGCCATTGCCACTATATTTCATACAATCTAATACATTACACTACCATGACGTGTGGCAATTCTCTGAAAACATCCATTGCAGGACTAAGTCATGTCCGATGACTGCTTGTTTCTATTTTGTATTACTTTCCAATAGAATGTCTTCGGCATTACACTTTTCCAGAATTTTCAAATTAACATTGAAGGTGTAATTCCATTTGGCCAGATAAAATCGGCCATATGCTTAAAAACATCAGTTTACTGATTTGTAGTGACAGTAGAAAATTAGAAACAATACAAAAACATAGATTATTAATTGAAGGATGGAAATCAAATTTGGAAATTACCCTTATTTCTAATTCCTTTATTGAAGTGTATATTTAAAAAATAACAATGGACAATGCTCCAATACATCAAAATCAGGTCGCTCACACATTGGGCATTTGGCTAAACGCTCAAGCAGGCACTCAATGTATCGAAGTAATATCCACACCCACATACTCGCCAGCATTCAACCCACCGTAATTCCGTGTTAGTAAAATCAAGGAACGCATCGAACGTCCTTCACTTTCTCAACTGGCTTACGAACACCTACCATTTGCTATATACACCACGACCGAAGATCGCAGCCGCAGACACTCGAGCATTCTACAACGCAAGAGGATACATTTTCGTGTGACGATACATAGTTTTACAAATATATTATAAAAAAATTGAGAACAATCTAATACATTAAAAACGATGGAGTCGTTAATTTACATATGTATTTATACAGTTACATGTAAATGTTGCATAGTTGGTTGATACGGAAATCTGTGGAAGTCAAGATGTATAATATTTTATGCTACAATCAAGTCTTTTCTGTCTAGGGGGTTGTAATGGGAAATGTGACAAAATAATATACAATATAATGTGTAATCTCGCAAAACAAAATAGAAAATGGTGCGTAAATTATTTTGTCGCAAAATATCACTTGACGATATCACCTCTTTATTTTATGACGCAAAGAGAAATACTAGTGATCTATGTAAGTTAATGTAAGTTGTGCGATATTACATAGAGTTTGAATCATCACCATATGCCTTCAAAATAATCAAAAAATGTACTGTTGCGATTCTGACTTTCAAGTACACCTCTAGTAAATCGCATACGTGTGGTTTGAGATTCGGTTGTCAAAATGTAACAACAACTTCGTGGTACTTCCGATTTGTTTCATAAATAACGAGGGTGGTCAAAACCATTTGGTACAGGTACTCCTATAAAGTATGACATAGATGAGGATCTATTTTTTTTTTAACAACCTCACGAGAGGACAACTGATTTTAATAGAGCTCAGTATTCACATGGAATGAACATTTTTCTTACTCTGTATGATAACCCAGTCTCACTGTGAATCTGAACGAATTATCGTCAATCATTTGTACTCACATGCCAAATGGTTTAATCCTCAGACAAGAACTTCGAATTGATAACGACGTATGGGCATGCTTTACAAGTTCAAATGCATTGCCATGGAAAGTGCAGACAAATATATCTGCCGTAGTGTTGCAGCTTAACCATTGATCACATTCCGTCGATGTTGTTCACCGAGTTTCTGATTACGTACGAAAATGAGGATGGAGTAGTGGGGAGGTTATCGGACATCGATGTTGATATGAATGACCTATTCAGATGTGTTGTGCCAGTAGGTAATGCCGACTATCGACGAATCCGAATAACTCGCGTAGAAGGGCTCCTACCTCGTCGAGAAAAAGACAGACCAAAGATGACAATCAGGGACCACAACCTAAGAAATTGACATTTAACAAGACCAGTGATGGAGACGTATCTGTCAAGTCATTAGATATCGATGGTGAAGTCGCGTATGCCTCATCACTAGATTTAGACTTGACTGTCAACAGTCGTCTTGATTTTTTGTAATTTATCTGTAGTACTTAATTGTCGCTGAAATTAATAGATTTAAACATGGTGTGAGCTGGACGTTCCATGAAGTCAAGACAGATTATATTTTATGTGTTCGAATCCCAGGCTCAGTGAGTAGTATGCGTTCTGAATCACGTGTATAGAACAGAGAATGTGCACTGTACATGCTGATTATTATATCGTATGTTGTGGGCTATATATGTGTACATAATTAATAATGAATAAATATTTCAGAAAGATTGTTATTTTACTAACATACGACAAAATATCATAAGCGTCTGAATACAGACTAGATTTAGACTTACATAACAAAGAGCGCGAACTATCTGACCTCCAAGACAAACTTGAGGTACTGAAGGAAATATTAATCAGTTAAACGAAAAATACTCAGCAGTTCCTTTCCAACATACTTCAGACCACTACTATTTATAGTGGTCTGATATACTATCAAACAAAATTATGGTCGATGGTTGCCACCTTCGCGAAGGTCACAATAAATCGCATTGCCCACATGCGACATGTGTATCTGCTAAAACCTATTGGGATGAGAAAGTGGAACTGAATACATTGGCGAAGTGACACAGTGCGTTAGAAACGGAGATCAAGAAGACGGAAACAGTGAACTGACCCAGAAACGAGAATTACAAGATCGTTTGATGTTGTCAGTTGAACGGAAAATAGAAACCGCCTTGATTAATGGCAACATAGGAAAGTACTTGGTAGAAACTGCAACGGGCTTGCAACCCAAAATGCTATGTATTGAACCATGACATTTCTATCCTGAAATCACACTATGGCAGTAAAATACCAACGAAACTTGATCAGGAAAATGAAAAATATCAGCAAATTATCACCTCCTACAACAAAAGCGTGGACTTATTGCGAAGCAAAAAGATCGCGTACGGCAACTGTTGGAAACTGATCCAAAGTACAGAGTAACGTTTCCGAATTCCAAATTACCAACCCTTTCCACTTCTGCCACGAGTCTGTCTCATTCCACTGGCAGCACCATGGATGACCAAAACATAATACATCCAAGCTCAACCAATGAAGAATACACACAATTACAACAAGCAATGCAGATGAGTTTATTGAACCAAACTGGTCAGAACACTCCAAGAAATGTTACAGCTTTCGCACCGACAAATCTTCCCCAAGCGCAATTGCTAGTATCATCCCATCCCTTCGGACAGTATGGATCTAGTAGTTTTGTTGGATAGCCAACTTACACCTACTACAACTTATACAATCCATATACTCATTTACTTGTGACTGATGCACAATCTGTTCAAGCTACATATAACTAGGGTGGTTATGTTTCCGGCCTCCAGACTACTGTATCTCCGTCGCCGTCATCATCGTCACCAGCGTACCCGTCTTCCGAAAATGTACGACATATTTAACAATATAATTCGCTACCACCTCTGCCTGAAGGATCCCCACCAAGACGACTCTCCCGTATCAACAAATGACTTCGCAGAAGACTAAAGTTAACATTATAGAGAACTCTGAGATTTATGGTGATAAATGTGATATTAAAATTATCTTAACAAGCTTTCGTTTTTGTAACCAAGCTTATATTTTCTTTTCATTTTGGTAACATTAATACATTTCGCCACGGTTTGATTTTTCTTGTCTATCTTTGTCAGATGTTATGAGCATGATCTTTATATAATGAAACAAAGGCGATGATGAACCAATCTCATAAACACATCAATGCAATGTGAAATCAGTCTATCATGAGCTTTTATAATTACCTAATATAGGATAACCGTGATATTAAAATCAGTATAGTATATGTGCCGTGGTCTCAGACACATGTCGATTCTAAGTCTGATGGGTGTATTTCAACACGTACGCGATAAGGATATTTCCACCGAAACGGCAATGCGTCACTGTGGGGAGGACTCGGAATTGGATGTAGAGTGGTCTCAGTGTATTTAAGTCCGCGGTATTTCGTGGATCATCCTTATCCTCGTCAGTTTACAAACTTTTCAACGTGTAACTCAAAATTACGGTAATACGTACTCTCATGAAATCCAAATTTTCTATTCAATCTATTCGACAATTGTAATGTGTGACATGACATGATACATACGAATCAATCTGGCGTTCGACCTCGCGTTGTTGTAAGAGACGGTGTTGGTAAAACATACACGATGTACAGCGAATGCCAATGGAGGTTGGCTGCAGTCATATTATAGGTAGGGGACAGGCTTGAATAGCTGTAAGCGAAATCGCTATTCCCCTATTTACCCACGAACTGGTATTTATTTATTTTCATTTTTTTGTATGTGTATGTGTATGTGTATCTGTAATGTTCATTTGTGCTTTTGAGTAAATAAAACACTATATATATTAACCTTTTGTGTTGATTGTATGGGGTCAATTTGATATACTGTCAGAGAGGACACGTGGCCGGTCTACTAAGTTTGGCGAGTCCGAAATGGTTAACGATTGCTTTGAATATAAAAGATCCAACTGAAATCCAGGCAGTAGACAGACTAGTTGAATTGCTTACAGGAAACTGTCACTGGATTGATCTAAACATGGATGTATTCACGATCTAAACTCTGTCAGGAGATGAATAACATCTTCTCAACATGGTCAATACAATATGTAGCAACCCAGCGATAGTTCCAAGCTACTCATCAAATGACTCGACCATCGGATTTTCGAAATTTCAAAGTAGTCCTCATTTAGTTTTACATGTAAGGAATGCTCTTTTGTGATGTGGTTCCCACAAACGTCTATGTCGTTAGTCTAGAATTCTAAACTGGTACAGTATTATGTTTTAAAAACTTCATTTTGAATAACCTTGACGTCTCCAAGGCTATGGGTCCAGATGGTATAGCCCCAATTGGCCTCAAACATTGCGCTAGACAAATAGCTAAACCGTTATGTTTTATATTCAATCTTTCAATCAGTAAGGGGACCCTACCCGATGACTGGCTGTCAGCTAACGTAGTTCCTGTCCATAAAAAATCTGACAAACAATGTGTAAAGAATTACAGGCCTGTCTTTTTACTTCGTGTCTGCAGTAAAGTAATGGAAAGGGCAATTTTCAACATCGTTTTTCCAAAGATAAGGTCTCAACTATATCATTTGCAACATGGTTTCGTTAAAGGTCGTTCCTCGGTTACCCAACTCTTGCAAATTTTTCACGACATTGGCACCGCTGTGGACAAAGCTGGTCAAGTCGATATGATTTACCTTGATTTTTCAAAGGCGTTCGACAGTGTCCCCCATGAATTACTTATTCATAAATTGAAATCATGCGGGATCCATTCGGAGTTGTTAATTTGGTTTCAGTCATATCTGACAGGAAGAAAGCAAAGGGTTGTAGTCGATGGACTCAACTCCGACTGGTTTCCTGTTATTTCCGGAGTTCCCCAAGGGTCAATATTAGGCCCACTTCTATTCCTTCTGTACATAAATGACATGCCCAGCGTTGTCCACCATTCTAATGTGGCTCTGTTTGCCGATGACTCGAAGTGTTACAAAATAATCAACAGCATTGCTGATTGCGAGGACCTGCAGCAAGACATAAATTCTTTGATTGGGTGGAGTAAATCTTGGGATCTCAACTTTCACTCCTCAAAGTGTCAAACTATCACAATATCACGTCGAAAACAGCTAATTCACTATGACTATAACATGAATGGTACCATACTAGGTCGTACTAATTCTATCAAAGAATTAGAAGTTGACATTTCCTCCACACTGTCATGGAACAACCACATCAATAGAATCGTTAGTAATTCAAACAGTAAATTAGGCATGATTAAGCGTACATTAGGTTATAATTCTCCTCAGAATGTCAGTAAGATCGTATACACTGCTTTGATTAGGAGTGGTCTTGAGTTTTGTAGTTGTTTGTGGGCGGGCACATCCAGCATAATATTCAGATGTTAGAAGGGGTACAGAGAAGGGCTACTAAGTTCATTCTACATTATCCCGACCTAAATTATAAAGATAGGCTTACTCAACTAAATCTTTTACCCCTAACATACAGAAGGGAAATGGCAGACTTAACACTTCTTTACAAATGTAAATTTGGGTACAATGACATCAAACTAGATGACTTTGTCCACTTTAATTCAGTTGAACGGGATTACACAAACACAAGGTTTTCGACTGATAAACTTAAACTCAAAGGGCAATTTAGCCAGACAGAGTCATTCAAAAATTCATATTTTAATAGAATTGTACCCCTCTGGAACCTGCTCAGTCACGATATTAGACATGCGGAAAGTGTCTCTGCTTTTAAATCTGAGGTTTCATCGTTTTATCACCAGAAATTTATGAATTCTTTTGAACCATCTGATTTTTGTACTTGATCGTCTGTTTGTAAATGTCGTGACTGCAAAATTTGTTGATGTCAATGTATATGTTATCATTTTCTGTGTTTGCATATTTGCTCTTTTAATTTATTTTAGTTAAATTTTTTGATGTTGGTTGGACACAAGTAGAGGTGCTCGGCACCTGTTTGTTCATTCCATTCACAGGCTATCTGTTGTTGTTATAGTTGTATTTTTATTGTTTGCTAGTTGCCACTTTTTTGTAATATGTTTGTTTTTTTCTGTCTTGTCTAGTTACATTGTTAATATGTTTTCATTATTGTGTAAATCAATTTTTGCCTGTGATGAAGAGTAATAAATAAAAAAATAAAAAAATAAATAAAATAAATTACTAATACCAGTCTAGCTCAGTTCCCAACAATTGCACAGATTTTTGTACTACTCCTGTAGTGATCATATAAACATGATGACGTCATCGCGTCCCCATGTGATTTTAGTTTTAACAGACTGGGGGAGGAGTCATTCTACAAACATGAGAAAGGTCGAAGACGTTTGGTGACGACGGCCTGTCAATTTGTGATGGATTACTTGACATACGCCACTCGTTCTTCACTCACTATGGGGTTCAAACACACTTGACACTGAGCTAGACTGGTATAGGTAATGGAGTTTTTAAAACGTAATACTGTACCAGTTTAGAATTCTAAACTACTATGTCGTCAACATCGACTTTTGTCTGCCAAAAGATTTTTATGGTTAAATATTTTGTATTTTTTTCAAGTTTCGATCATTTCATGGGATATGCGTGAACTTAATCTTCTGGAGCAAAATTACGATATCATGCAATTTTCTCTCTATAAGCGATGAATTACAATTGAACGAGTGTTATCCAAGGTAATCAAAGTTTAAACTGATTTTGCAAACTAAATTACAATGAGTCAGGTTGTTTGAATTTCCTGCTCACTGTTTACAGAAATGAGTCTGATTTCACCCACCCATCGTGTACAAATGGTACTAATAATATCTCTGTTTTTGTTGATGTTACTTGTTTGAATATGGATATTTTCAGACATGTTTGACCATAAAACCTTAACAGTATTTTGCGAACAATTTTACAAATGATAATTCCTTGCTATAGGTTTATTGGTCGTTTTAAAGTTCCATTTGTCTGACTCATTAAAGTTTGCAAAGTTTGGACATGAATCAAGTAAGATATTATAAGTTATATTATAAGTGCATTATTAAGTCATGATAGAGCAGGGGCATGAGGCAACAATTCTGGTGAAATCCGAAAATGATAATGATATGTAGATAATAAAGGCCCACGTAGCTATGAGTCACATTTACATACTTACTTCTTTGTTTATATTATATTTTAATAAACTCATTATACACGTCTACTTATATTTGTTATTTTTGGATATAAGGCCAGAAGTGGAATGATCGAAACTTGAAAAAAATACAAAATGTTTTACCTTAAAAATCTGTTGGCTGACAAAAGTCGATGTTTACTCATGGACGCTTGAAATCGAACATGTGACCCATGAAGTTTCTCTCGAAGCTTGATACCACCTGCTGCCCTCTTGTGGTGATATATATATATATATATATATTTTTTTTTATTCATTCATCATCCAACAGGCTTAGCCCAATAACAGGACGACCTTGATAAAATACAAAAAATGATTGAACAAAACGTGTACCATACACCATAATAACAATTACACATTACCTTTACACAATGAGGAAAATACAATAAACATAAAGAAATACAAAATTAAGTAAAATTACCCGTCTGTATATATTAACTCTTTCAATTCATTTTTAAAATCAGCAAACGACGTAAAAAGGTCAATGCCATAAGGATACAGACTATTTAAAAGCCTCATAGAGCACGATACAAATGCATGTTTGGACAGATCCATACGGTGGTTAGGAAGCCTAAAAATTTCCCTAAATCTAAAACACCTTGGAGGAACATAAAAATTAAACTTATCAAGAATATCTGGGCAAATAAATCTAGAATTCACACATTTATAGACAAAACACAGGTCAAGAAATTTACGTCTAAGAGATAATGGAGGCAAATTAAAAACGCCGCATAATTCTGAGTATCGATCTGACTCATACACATAACCCTGCTTAACGCACATATCTTTAATGAATTTCTTTTGGACCCTTTCAATTTTCTGACTGAGGTAGTTCTGATGAGGGGACCAGACTACTGAGCAGTATTCTAAATTGCTTCTGACATATGATATATACAAAGTTCTCAAGGTTTGCACGTTGTCGAAATTCGAGCAAATACGCCTTATAAATCCAAGCATTTGAAATGACCTTTTAATAATATGATTAATATGTTGAGAAAAACTAAGGTTATGAGTTAGGTATACTCCTAAATATTTGACTACTTGTACTCTCTTGATTGGCTGTTTATCAAGTTTGTATGTATGTATAATCAATCACCCTAGACTTAGTTTTCCTTGAAAAAGTTATAATATTACATTTATCGATGTTAAGTTATATATATATATATATATATATATATATATATATATATATATATATATATATATATATAGCTCTGCCACTGCGGTATAGAGCACTGTCTTAGCAGATTGATACTCACCGAGTTATATATATATATATATATATATATATATATATATATATATATATATTATATATATATATCAGAGAGTGTCTGATGATCGCAATATGCGTGAAACTCCGAGTTACACCCAAGAAAGAGTTCCAGTACTACCAAAACTATATATATATATATATATATATATATATATATATATATATATATATATATATATATATATATATATATATATATATATATATATATATATTTCGCATGTTGCGGAACAATAAATCAGATTGCCGAAACAGCATATTACTTGGAATGAAGCTAAGAAACGTCGCTTCCTTTGTAAGGGAAATAAACAAAAACACAATTGACAATGTTTTACTTTAATCAATATTTGGTGCCGAAGAGTTGAGGTAGGCTCAAACACACAGTTGATTCCGGTCTATATTATTTTCATAAAATTACGTAAATATAATTATTAAACATTTGACTTCATATCTGTGTCTCTTCAAAATATACACTTTGAAAGTAGGAGAAAACGTAACAACATCATTTGACTGATTAAACAAATACTCGTAACTTTTGCCCCAAAACAGAAAGTGTCCGTGAATGAGGGCGATGTGGTATCACACATACAACGAAAAAGGACACCAACGTGTAGTACCCCTTCTTTTTTTAGCAAATTTAGCAAATAATGAGGTTACATTTTCAAATTCCAGTACTGTCATGGACGTTTGCCACGATTCTAAATCATTCGAGCTCGCGATCGAGCGACAAGACAGAGAAGTAAATTCTACGACCGTTGAGGGTGCTATTCAATCGGTATATTCCACACTGCAGCGTTCCGTACATTCTATATATATTCCAGTGCGATTCGATAGAGTTAAATATATGCACTTCTGTGTCTATTATAATTAGATATTAATTATCAATTCAAGATACTGAAATAATTATAAACAAGAACTTGACGGAACTTGTTGATGTTGTCTTTATTCATGTTATTCAATATTGTTATAGACACCAGAATTGTTGCCTCATGCCCTTGGATAGAGTGTGCAGTGAAATAAAAAGTGGGATTTGTCCACAATTGAATCTGTGTAACATTACATTACACACACTGGCGAGCTTGTAAACTCTCCGGGCCCTCGCCCCTAAAACGACATGTTTCGAACCTAAGTGGATGAATTCCTATTCTCAACCGAACAAAAAGAAAAGCGTTCAAATTTAAATACTAATATTTCTCACGTCCATATGTGGTTTTTAAAATACCACAAAGTGCGTAATTCCGGTTTATTACAATCATGCTGATACCAGTTTTCTATGCAATTAGACTGTTAACCTAACCTGACAATGTGAATATCACATGGTGTCAATTCTATAATATCTAAACTCTCAAATTTGTTGTGCATCACAGAAGACCAATTGCCAACATAATAAGCATGGTCCCAAATGAGAATCTTAGTAGGTAATCTATCATTGCCAAGGTTACAAAGTCTGTTACAATACCGAGCCATAATAGTCCACCTGCGTGCAATACACACGTCCTAACCAGTGTTTTCAGTAATTTAGCGAGAGTAGGTGCAAATTTATGGACACCTAACAGTTTTGCTCGATTCTGAATGAAAATGACATGGCAATAAATTCAAGAATTGGAATCACAGTAGCATTAAACAATTTGGTGAACGTGTTAAAGCCCATATTTTAAAGTGACCTGAATTTGGAACAGAATGCACCTAAAGTAATTGTAAGGTACGCCGTGATAGGGCGCCCTCTCACATCGGTCAATCCCCGAGGGCGGTGAGGGCGGAACAACACGACATATCTTACAGTCTATCACCTTACTCAGCAAATGTTTCTTTAGTGGTAACAGAAAAGAACTACAAAAGAAATTCATCCATAACAATACTAATATACTTGTACTTAGTTGCATACAATCATAAAAATAAAATTACTACATGCAGTACGTTTCTTTCTAAAGTGAATAACTTTTGATTTCACTGTATTTGATTTTAACTATGTCCTACTGACAGGAAACTTTAATTAATATACATATATTGATTGATGACATTGACTTCAACAAACTCTTGAACTTAATTTTTTATAAACTCAGTTATTTAGTTCTAGCTACCTTTATTAACATGTCATCAAATAAGTCCAATTTGGATGTGAAGTATATAGGTCTTATCTAAAGTAACGAGGAAGAGATTAAGAAATACACTGAAGTAGTGTCTCATCTGGGTAAATGTAACTATAGTGTAAAGGCTGAACAGTGCGATGTATTACCTATTACAAGAAATACATTGAGAAAGGTAAAGATGAAAAAATTAAAAAAAACAAATAAAAACAATAAAAAACATACAATGGCATTATGGGACAAATATGAAGACCATACTTGCAATAAAGAAGTAAACACTGTTATTCACACTCACCAGTATTTCTGGATTTCAATTCACGTTCCTCAAATATTAATATAATCCCTTTCCAATATTTCTAGAATAGCGTCAATGATTTTAATTCGATAACATCGAATGTATATATTGTTTACAAGTGTGTTTATGTTGACACATTGATTTGAAAAATTCAATATATTTTGATAGCTATTTCACAAAGACAAGAAGAATTAATAGGCAACTAAATAAACATTCCAAAAGGTATGTTAATGCGCCCAGCAACAACACCACGCCCATAGTAACATGCAAATGATCGCATATATTGCAACGATAGCTACAGGGATTAATAGACAACTGAATAAACTCTCCACAAGTGTATGCAAATCTTCGTAGCAACAGGACAACGCCCATACTAACAGCCAAATGATCGCATATATTGCAAAGATATTAACAGTGATTTATAGATATGATTAAACATTCAAAAATGGATTCAAATATTCCTAGCAACAGCCATATGATGATGTATATCACAAAGATAACATGATAATATAGACAATAGAACGACCATTAAAAAAAATGTATGCGAATATGTCTAGCAGCATGACCACGCCCATAGCAATAGCCAAATGATCACGTATATATTGCAAAGATAACAACAGAATCATTTTGGAACAGCTTACTAAAATAATTAAACCAAACATCTGGCAGAAGAGAAGGGGTGCGTGTTCTAAAAGAAGTAATTTTATGGAGAGTATGCCAGAAACGGGTTGGGTCGTTGATAGAAGTAGCCAACTGCTTTCTACGAGTATCAAGAAATTTTCGTCTTTTTTCATTACACATATTTTTAAACTCTGATCTCAGTCTTTTAAAACTATTGAGAAAACAAACGTTACCCTCAGAGCGAAATTTCCTCAAGCACCTAAACTTCTCCAATTTTAATTTTTTGCACTCTGAGTCAAACCAATCGGGTTGTTTTCGCTGGCGTTCTTTACCCAAGCTGTACACTTTCTTGACCATATTACACTTAGATGCTGCGTCATCAAAAATATGTTGAATGGCTGACACAAAATCGTCTACCTCAATATTGACATTCTCACTACAATTGTTTAAAAGAGCAGTAGCGGAATCTGACTGACAATGATTAATGAAAGAATTTCTCTGAGCCTCGTTCCAAATGTATTTTTCTGCAATAGGCCTTTGCAGGATCCTGGGTTCTAACTGACGGCATAAAACTGAAGATAACTTAAAGTGAAGTGGAAAATGATCAGATTCAGTACGTAAACCAATAGAGAAATCATGAATCTCATTAAACATTTGAGTGGAAACCAAGATGTAGTCAACGACACTAGCCCCATTGTGTGAAATGCAGGTGAAATCACCTTTATTAGCATCTGACCCCGATCTACCATTTAAAATATGCAAATTATACGTAGAACAAGCAGTGAGCAAGGTGCGACCAAAAATGTTTACTGTGTTATCTTTTGAAGTGCGGGGCATATTGAAACAATCTGTATTATAATTAGGCATATCATTGACTACATACTTGGGGTCATCATCAACAATGTAATCAGCTTCAGTGCCAGTACGTGCATTGAAATCCCCTGCCACAATGATGTCTACATCTGGCAGTTTAGAAATAACTTCTAACAATTGGGTTTCAAATAAGTCAACACCATTTTCCGACTGCAAATTGTGATAATATGTTGACTTTTCTGGGGGTATATATACCCCACAAATTAAAATATCTTTGATATTGCTAATTAAATCTCCATTTATGAGAAGGAATAGACAATCTTTCATATCACATCTGACTGGTGTAATATAAGGCAAAATATTTTCTTTTACAATAATAATGATACCACCGGAATATCTACCAGAAGCTGCTTTTCTTGGACGATATTTACTGAAAACTTTAAAACCCGGAAATATATCGTCAAATTCCATATCACTTTCCGCCCAGGTTTCCACTAGAATAATTACATCATTGAGTAACAAATAGTTCGCAAAGTCAAAATCTTTAATCTTGTTCTTGAGTCCTCTCACATTCCAAAACATGATTTTCAACATTTTTGAGCCGTGGCCGATTCCCTATTCGGATGTGCACATCTCTGGTTCTCTAGTACGGGATCTTGTAAACGGACGCTGGGGTGCAATGGAGACTGTACCTCGCCTGTATGTTTTCCGAGGCTTCTGACTTTCGGTACTCCCGACAATACTTGAAACAGCAACTTCTTGTGCATTCTGTTGCGCAATATGTTCATCATTGTTTTCGATAATCAATTTGCCCTTTTTAAAGTATGCTTTTTTGCCCTGGCTTCTCAAGTTGGAAAGTGTTTTATGTTGTCGTTTCGTTAAGTCATTTCCAATTCCGACATTTATTTTCTTTAGATCATCCCTTGCAGCGAGAGCAGTCACTTTGTCTGCACCATGATGGAACTTGACTAATGTTGGTCTTGGTTGCGGGCCGCGTCGGATGCCGGTGCGATGGGCTCTGACGATGTCACGATTTACCCAGGTTTTACCTCAAACTGTTTCATTCAAGATTGACACAACTTTTTCTTTTGTACTATCAAATGACTCTCCTGGTTCTTCTGTTATCCCATACAGTCGGACATTGTCTCTTCTCGAAAACGATTCAAGACTGTCTGTATCCCTCTCAATGTCATTCAGTTGTTCCATCATACTTTCTACCTTCTGGTCGATAGCATCAATGTCAAGTCTGGTGACATTATTCTCTTCTTTAAGGTCATTTATTTCAGAACTCATTTTTTGTGTCACTTGTTGAAGTTCTGACAGCTTATGGCTAAGACCGTCACAAGTTATTTGAACAACAGTTTGCTTGTCATTCAAAACAGACATCTCACGACTAAGTTGCTCACCGACCTTGTTTATTTGCGCTAATAATTCCCCTTTAATAGACTTCATTGCATCGATAACATCAGACTGGGGACCGGGGTTTAGTTCTATGTCACCGGCTAACTGCAAAAGTTTTTTGACTAATGGCTTACTGACAGATGCCAAACATGGCACCTGTGAGTACATTCCAAAGTCAGTGCCACTGTTGGTTTCTTGAAACGAAACGAAAAGTTCGCAGAATGACCAATTTCACGTTCAGTACAAGAATCATAATTTTCATCTAGTAGCAACATACCATTTTCTTGGAGCCATAATGACGACATGTTTGCGCAGTTTAGTAGTAAGTCCGTGCAAGCAACCACATATCATACCACGACGACACAGGCGATCGTTCTGTAGGCAAGCTGATTTACATATGACCATTTTGAAAAAGGACTGTACAAGTGCAGTTGAATATCTCTCCAGTTTTTAGGATGAGTGAAAGTCCCAATCTTGGCTCCCCAGACTTCAACGGAGACTCCCATGGTTTTCTAACACAACGGATGTGCTGAGAAAGACTAGCTTGCTGATTTCAATGAAATACACAGAAATAGTTGTAGAGCGATCTGAACATGCAAGTGAACAGTTTGCTGTACATCACGTGACAACTGAGAGAAAATATGGCATAGAGAGACAGGGTCGTATTTGTAAACTTTGTGATTTTAGAGAAGTTGAGGATGAATTCCACTTTCTTCTGAAATGTACCTTTTTCAACCAATACCGCAACAAATATATTCCTGCCTATTATTATTCACCACCATCCTACGAAAAGTTTATTGAAATAATGCATAGTGAGAACGGAGATATATTGCAAAAGTTGGCTGTATTTCTTTTTCATGCTCTTTCTCTGAGGAAAGAAGCAGATTCTTTGTTGTGAGCGACATTTTGTTTTCCTTTTTTCTGCTTTTAACATGTGAATGTAATTATGTAAATGTATTGCATTTTGGGCCAATGGCCATGGACTGCAATAAACTACCTATATATATAAAGATAACAACAGTCATTCAGCAAATAAACACCTATACGTAGTCTAGATCGCCATGTGGATAAACAATTTCAAAAACTGTAAAGTTGTGCTACAATACCATTGGCACTATTTTTGTTGTACGGAAATTCTGTCTTCTGAACCAGTACTTTCATCGTAACATCGATAGAACTGTTCGATAATGAACGCCTGCTTCGGATCCCCTTGTTGCAATGGTCAAAATCAAGCTTGGCCTGAAAGTTTCCAACTTTGTATGAAATGTTTTGTTCGCCACTGTAATGACTAATGCAACACATCAGAAGCTCACGGTGATTGATATTGATCACGTAAAAGTACACGCAGCGAATTAGCCTCGACCTTCTTTGATGAGCATTGAAGCCTCATGTGTAGCGACTTAGATGGCTTACTACACTTTACATATGTGAATACTTTGCTTGTAAAATGTAGACTATGACATATTTAACGCAATGAAAATAAGAAATATGTTATGGCTTACAAGTCACAGTAGCTGTGTTTAGAGAGAGAGAGAGAGAGAGAGAGAGAGAGAGAGAGAGAGAGAGAGAGAGAGAGAGAGAGAGAGAGAGAGAGAGAGAGAGAGAGAGAGAGAGAGAGAGAGAGAGAGAGAGTTTTATAAGCACTTTACATTGTTTCCAATTGGACACATCTTCACGTGATACATTTTAATACGGCATAACTGTTCTTGTTAGAGGTCATGAATTCATGTGGTGCATACAAGACAGAGTTGCTGCATCTGTTAGCACATACATGTATGTTTACAATTGCAAACTATATCGTACCAGGTTCATTATTATACAGGTGGGCCGATACGGTACGAGCATGGTTAAATCTTGCCAAACAACTTCAGCCATTCAGAAAGACACATCAGTAGCGAGGCTCGACCTTTCAACCTTGTAGTTTCAGAGCCGGTCAGTCAAACCATTTGAGCTGTGCGACTCCATTCACATGACCAACAGCTAAATTGTCATAATCGTCGTGATTTATAAATGTTTGATCTGACATACCGTCGTAAACTATGCCCTCCATCGTTCACTGTGTGACCATTTACGATGTAGCAATGATAGTAATGTTAGTAAAGTGTCCCTAACAGGAGAGAGCGTGGTGATTGATGTGAAATAAAAACAGTAAAGGAAATACTTATGAACTCTGATCTAGAAAACTCTAGTTGTAGCTAAAGGTGAAAGTTGTCGAAACCTTCTGTATATAAATCCAATATTCTTGCATTCAAAACAACTATCCTATTATTTCACCTGTCCTCACGTTGCATTGGTGTTGCCATCTGTTGCAAAATATAGATTGTATTTGTTGCCGTGTAACGTGATATTTTTGCTAGTTGAGGTTAGTTTTAATTATCCATGTTGTTCATATAGAATTATCATGAAAACTCTAACACTCCTCTTTCCAAAATTTAGAGTAAATCCTCCACCCCACCCCACACCCACCCAGACATTAATACAGATGGCTGTCTTTTGACAGGACAGTAAATAAGCGCAAACACACAGTATCTAAGTACATTTTCATTGTTGAGTAAATTGTTCTATGGAAATAGGAAATTCTCAGCTTTTAAAAGTACTTTTGATTCAACTGTGTGGGCAAAAGGCCGGGGGTCAAAATAACTAGGGGTTACCGGTCGGAGGAGGGGTAATGGGTCGAGGGGAAGAATGCCAGGGGGGGGGGGCAACAGGCCAAGATCAAATAATGGGTAGCAACGGGCCTGCCTTCAACTATCATGATACATGTCCAACCTTATAAAAGAAGACAATCTACAACCGGTTATCATCTAAAATACATTGGAACATCTAGAATGGCAAAACTACAGACAAGAGCTACTAAATATCTCAACCTTAGAATAAGATGAACTTCTTTATTGATTTGCGTTTCATAATGTTTGCTTCTGTTAGCCATGACAATACTAAAACCTTGTAAATATGAAATTTTTCCTTCAGATGCTCGATTGTTTGTTCATGACCCACATTAAGCTAACCCTGTAGTCCACACTACAACCTCCAATACATGTCATTAACCACACATTAATGAGTCAGATAATCTAAACTATTTTAAAGCCCAAGGTGCAACCAGGCTATGTGCCCATGCTACGGAAGCATGTTTGCGCATCTGCAACGGAATACGTTTGTTTATTTGGGAGGAGCATTTGGTAAATCCGACCCAGGTAGTTTATCAACATATTAGTGGTTGTTCACACATATTGGTTACATGTAGATCTTACCTAATCCGAAGAGGCTCTTGTTATATTTTTTTCAAGTGACAGTGTTTCTGCTATGTTTTTTTAGGTGCGTACGTACGGCCAGACACCCAGTCTGGGTGAAACACGTATTTCTATAAAGATATATATAAAACTTATAGCCCGAGAAAATTATATTTTGAGAGACCTGTTCCAACACAATCTAAACACTGTTACACAGTGACAAATTGTGCAATTGAAATTGTAAACTGATATTCTTGGGTACGAACTAACTTAGTTGTATCATTTGTACAAGGTATTTTAGTTGCACACGTACACACTAGCGTCGGCATTTGGTCGATCATTACGTAAATTTGAAAACACCAAAATCGTTAGATAGATGACAATTTATTGTACAGATTACAGATTACATGTAGGTCGTGTTTTGACAACATAATCGGTGAAACTTCAAAATTAACTATCGCACGGACCAGAGCGGACTAAGTTTTACACTTCCACACTTACTATAGGGAGCTACCTCCAATCTCGAGTTTGGTAGAAATGTTGTTGATGTTTCCGTTATTTTCCTTCTGTGTTCTAATTCTTTGAAAGTATCTGTTATGGCTGTTTATGATTGATTATTTCGAAACCCAATGTCTCATCTCAGAAAACAGTCAATAAAATCACAAACATGTGCTTCTCCGAGTTATCCCGATGTGTACGCGTACCACCCCAGCTGTTTCAAAACAAACGCATAAATGCATACGTCGTGGTGGGGTGAGTACCGACTCTAGTTTGGTCTCCGCTCTGTCTCCGTATGTTTGACTATGATGTCAGTCGATGTCATTTACATGACGAGGATTATTGCTGGATAGTGCCAACACATATGGAAACGATTTTTGAGAAATCTGGAAAGAATTTAATACGATTTCTGAACTCTCAAATTTGAATGAAACAAATATTTTCTGATGCCTCCATGATTGTACTTGTAGTCTAGTTAGTTCGCGTTAAGTTCATCTCCACAACATGCACAGAGCTAGAGATCGTAGTCGACAGGTAAGGACTTATATGAACTAGACTAGGCAGTGATGTATGATCTGTGTGTACAACATATACAGTTGTCTTTGAGATTTGAGGATCATTACAGAAATAACAGAGTTGCCAACGTTAGATTTGTTTATTAATTATAACACTTTACCCATCATCAACGTCGCTTATCAGTATCAAATATCGCACTAAAAGTTTCAAAAATGTCTTGCTTCCCGGCCATCAGAAAATTTAACTGAAAGTATGGGAATTCTTGATCGAAACATACTCAGTCATAAACGCCCCAGGTTTCTGATAATTGCCAATACTTGTTACAAGAAAGACTGCAGTGCAAGAACATTTGGTTAGGTACATGTATTACATCTGATGCCGTATACGTGACACGCACAATCATTGTCCAGTCTGCAAAACATGGTGTGCCTCGCCTCCTGTTCATCTACCGTACGTCTATCTTGTCTGTCAGTGCTACATTTTGCTTCCTATCTTCATTTTTCTCAGATGTTTTAAGAATTTGAAAATAGTCAGTGTCTGATCGGCAAAATTTCTTTTCGCTGAAGTTTAGAAAACATTTAGTTCTACTCTACGTACACGTCGTGTTGTTGCATCATCCATCATGAGATGTCACATTGACCGCATACTTCGCTTCGCGCTTCCTTCATCCGAATTCAACGTCCCTACAAAACTAGTTCGAAGGCTTTCGCCAGCAATATCGTGGTCAGTTTCGTTTTACCGCGTAATCGTCAATTTTTGTTTACCACTTTGGGTATTTAAGTTGCTATTAGTACTTCTGTCATATTTAATATTCCAACCTTAGAATTTTTTTCAATGATCGTCAGGTTTGAGTACTTTCCTAAGCCGGTCCCACAACTGTTATACTTATAGCTGGGCCTTGTGACCGGAAACCGGCTATTATCTACATCACTGCCTACTAAGTACTAGTTACGTCAAAGACTCAACTACTTGACAGAAAAAACTTGGCGCGCACACAAAAAGTTGTAGAATGAAATTGTGATTTTACTAAGGAGTGTAGCAACCCAGAACGTATATCGATCAAACTGAGGAACAAAGAAACATTTTGGTTTCATTGTAATGTCATTCTATTTCAGTAACAATGTATCATTTTCAAATACCGTTCGCACATGTGAACTTGATTTTAGGCAAAATATCGGGCTAATAGAGTGCATATAGACCTTTTTGTTTGCTTGTATTTTTTGCATTTGATATTTGGCATTTCGCACGTTGTTTATTTGCACCATTCACACTGTCTTATGCTTTGTGTAACTTGTAAGCCTAATTGACAACTGGGCAAACGGTTTTTACTAGACAAATTTGAAACAAATTCTGCGTCAATTTCATGGTAAACCTGTTATATTGACTACCAAACTTAGTTAAAGTCAGTTATTTCTACTCATGTTGCATCACTATATATTTACAAACAGTATATATGAAATATGAGAGCCATGTGAAACTTTTTCAGTGTAAAATGATATGAAGATATGAGGGCAAAGTCAGTGCTCCTTACAGCAGTTTGAATTTCCCGCATATGCATACATTACCCATGATCCCCTTTATACAGGGGACATCTGCCTTTAAATATCACAGCCAATATTTATACATCTAATGCTTCATATATAACTCATTACAATGCCAATCTTTATATGGAAATAGTCATAATAAACATCATTCTTATTACTGATACTTTCCTATATTTACAGAAGAAAAATACCCCATTACACTATGCAGCTGGGAACGGCATGTCAGAGGTTTGCAGTCTGCTAATAGAGCACAAGGCTACAGTTAATGCAATCAACGAGGTTAGTAATACTTCTAATTCATTTGTTGAAGCACCGCATGCTCCCACACACTCAAAAATAAGAATTGAAACAATTGATAATATCCACACACAGAGGTTTAGTAGCTTAGGGAACAGACATAATTTACAGGACGAGGTGGTTGTGGCTGAGGATAACTTATTTTGGCCAAATTCCTTTCACAGACCCCCCCCCCCCCCCCAGATTCTCAATTTTCAAATTTCCTAACCTCCTAAAATATTTTTTTTTTCAATATCCCATTTTACCCATAATACATTATACAAGTGTATATTGTCCACACTCTGTGTATACCGGGTTCAATACACATTGACATACTGTCCTTGGTTGAAAAAATGGCTAAACTCACTGTCACAAAGTTCATTATAGATCCATAGGAGTATTACGACAACTAAAGAATTTGTAGACCACTTATCAGACATATACCAAAACAATAAGTGAGTCATAATGTTGCCTTCGGCTGTCAGCAATCATGTTTCAGACAGTCAAATATATGAGAAACTAGATTTGCCAGTTGGTACAGTGAGCAAAGCGAGCGCGTACTCGCTAGATTAGAACGCTGTTTTGCCTGCGCAGTAAAGACTCGCAGTATAAAGACGACCAAACTTCAACCGTAATTTGCATATCATTTGCATGCAGGTATGCATTATTTCTTGTTTTGTACCACAGTATTTTTTATGTGCATTAAACCCTTTAAATAAATAATTTCCGTTAGTTAAATTTAAAATGATACCCGTATATGATGTATTATTATTAGCATAACAGCCAGAAACAGTGACATTGGAGTGTTATTCAGTCAGATAATGAAGTAATCGGTTTTAACCTTTGGCACATTAACATAAACAGACTTTCGCTTATATCACATCCACGGACAAAACTAAGTACGGGCCAACAAGTACTGTTTCACCTTTAACTATGATCGTACAATATCACACGTGACAGGATCAATTGCAATAGTAGCGAAATAAGACATATACAGTGTTCCCTTTGTACAATAGATCGTTCTCAATGTCAATAATGGGAGTAAAATGATGAGTTAAGTGACGCGAGATTTTTAGATAGGAATTACATGAATAGCAGTATGTGGTAGTGGAAAGATGAGAGCATGTTCTCATGTCGAGAAACGTGACGTCGGAAGACATATTTTCAAACCGTGTATTCGCGCCATTGGAGGCAGGGGATCCATTCTTCAAAATCCAGACCATATAGCAGTGACAACATAAAAAGTGGAACTTGAATACTCGGCACCCAAAAGACGAAAGGATCACAACAATACAGATCGGTAATGGAAGACACACTTTCGGTGAGTATTATGACTTGTTCGAGTTTAAGAATGCATGACTTTTCTTTTTGTCAATAGAATCCAATTTGTATTACATTTCTTTTATCACTAAATATTTATATTTTTAGGACACTTTGACGACACGGATACAGTCCAGTTCAATGAAGTCATCATGTTAAAGTCTCAACAGTGGTTTTAAAAGCAGAAGTTCCGTCACAGTTGCCGTTAAACTCATTGAAATGTCACACCCTGCGTATGTTCACACTAAA
>NC_135567.1:5299898-5387398 GCF_964340395.1 Glandiceps talaboti | reverse complement strand
TACACATACACACATACACATACACATACACATACACACACACATACACACATACATACACATACACACATACACAACACACACATACACATACATACACACACATACACATACATATACACATACACACATATACATACAGACATACACATACACATACACACATACGTACGTATAGACATACACATACACATACACACACATGCACATACACATACACATACACACACATACACACATACACATACACACACACATACACATACACATACACGTCTACATAAAACACGTATGCACATGCATAAATATGTTTACCCAATTCCTATCATCTAACTAGACTCAAATTCTATCTTTAAAGCAAGGGAATAAAGCAACAATTCTAGTGTATGTCAACAATGGAATAGCATCAATAAAGATAGTGATCGTCAATGTAAAAAATTTGATAAATGTACCAGCAGGATAGACAGGTGTTACTATATCGCGGCTAGTCTCTGTTACCTGACTCTCTCCGTTGGGGGCTCTGCCTACAAGACCTCTCCAAGCCAAGGTTAGGGGAAATTCCAACTCTCACACACAGGAAGTAGCTTCTAGAGCTATGCATGCTGGGGAATACTTCAAGTCAAACACTGTGGGCTAAACGATTTAGATACTTTAGCAACAAGTTATCACTTCTCAACAGTGATACATATAAATTACCATTTTAATGACTTGGAAGAAATGTACTATGTGACTGACTCCCTGCGTGGAGTAGTTGAAACGTGGTTTCCCAGACTCTCATTTGGGTGGTCAGATAGAAGAGCCACCAGCAGTGAGAATATAGGTAACCGATACTATATCACGGCTTGCTTTTGTGTAATGGGCAAGAAGAAATACAATGTGCTTTGTTTACTGACACAATACGACAAATAAATATTATGCTCTAGCTATCTTATATAACATCGCTTTATGAATAATACTACGATTTGGCTTGCATTGTCCAGTGTATGTGTATAGCGAAATCAAATTGAATAGCGCCTCTTACGGCTATGCGACTGTGTTCTGTCTTTTTTTCCGCCCGTACAACAATACGAACCTTGTTAACGTCTAGGCGTGCATGCTCTGCATTTGATCAGTTTGCTCAATTGTTCATTTGCTAAGAGAAGGGGGAGGACACTCTGGTCTTCTTTTTCTCCGTGTGCGTGTAACCACATTGCCCTCGTTCACGGATGCTAAAGTTGATTGGGGCAAACTTACGGGTAATTGTATAGCCAGTCAATAAGACTGCTACGTTTTCTCCTTCATTCAAATGTATATTTTGAGTAGACACAGATATGACGACTACTGTTTATTGGTTATTTTTACATAATTTTACATACATTATATAGACCTAAATCAAGTGTATTTTAATTCGAACCCGTTTCAACTCTTCAGCAGCAAATCTTTATTAAAACAAGATATTACCAACTGCATTTTTAGCACAACTGAACTGATAAGGTTCAGTACTTCTATAGGCATTGACAAGTGTCTGTATGTGTGAGTGTGTGTGTGAGTGTGTGTGTGTGTGTGTGTGGGTGTGTGTGTGTGTGTGTGTGTGTATGTGTGAGTGTGTGTGTGTGTGTGTGTGAGAGTGTGTGTGTGTGTGTGTATGTGTGAGTGTGTGTGTGTGTGTGTGTGTGTGAGTGTGTGTGTGTGTGTGTGAGTGTGTGTGTGTGTGAGTGTGTGTGTGTGTGTGTGTGTGTGTGTGTGTGTCTGTGTGTGTGTGTGTGTGTGTGTGTGTGTGTGTGAGTGTGTGTGTGTGTAAACACCTTAAAGTCAAAACTGCTGTGTGTGTAATGAAAATGATCGCATCAGAAATATGCGTTTTGGGTCAAAAAATGTTATTTTTGGTCAAACAATTTAAACTCCAAAACTAGTGGGCAGATTGACCTGAAATTTGATGGGAATGATTTTAGGGGAAAGTAAATTAAGATTTGTTCATGACATGATGATTCCCCCAGTAATATACAAATTAGGGCTAAAAACATTTCTTTTTAGTCAAAAATCTTTAATTCCAAAGCTACTCAGCAGATTGGGCTTAAATTTAATAGGGATACATCTGGGGGTGTATCAATGAAGAAATCTTAACCATATAATGATTTCATCAGTAATATGCAAATTAGGTGTTTTGGCCAAAATTTAGATCTCAAAAAGTACTTGAGCAGTGAAACTGAAATTTGGTGAGATGTTTCTAGAAGTGTTATTCTGCAGATGGTTTTTTTTTGAAATATTTTGACACAATTGGCCACGCCCTCAGCAACAACCAAATGGCATTATATATTGGTCAAATAGCAGTATCAGTAAGTGAGTAATCATTCAAAAAATGTATGCAAATATACCCTAGCAACCATGACCGAGCCCATAGCAACAGCCAAATGGTGATGTATTTCACAAAGATAACAGGGAATTAATAGGCAAGTGAATAAACATTCATAAAATGTATGTAAATGTACCTAGCAACAAGACCACACCCATAGCAACAGACAAATGATGACGTATATTGAAAAGATATCAGGAATTAATAGGCAAGTAAATAAACATTAAAAAAATATATGTATATATGTCGAGCAACATGACCACACCGATAGCAACAGCCAAATGATTGCATATATTGCAAAGATAAGAACATGGTTGGATACAATAGTCAACTGGATAGTCATCCGGCAAATGAACAACTGTACCTAGAATGGATCAACATGCGGATAAACATTCTTAAAAACTGTAAAGTTGTGCTAAAACGACATTGGCTCTATTTTGGTTGTATTTGCCTCGCAAAAGACATAACATTTAGGAGCTTCACCTAAACAATGTACTGTGTCGGCAATCTTTTGTAGCTTTCTGCTATAATGAGATTCCAGGATCAAGTCTGTAAGAGTTTCTGTATACAGTTATTACGGTTTTATTTTGAGTCATTAATGAAGAGCATTACAGCCATATATCCATGTAAGATTATACACATTATTGTTGTAACCATAGTTACCATAATAGTATCGTAAGTGTCGTTGTAGACGTAATCGTCCATACAACCGAAATGGTCATTGAAACAGCAATGGTCGTTAAAACTGCAAAATATGATACGAAAATAGAATACACATACAGATTGTTGTGAATACATAAGGGGAGAATTATTTGATTCCGTGGTGGGGGGGGGGGGGGAAGTGGGTATAACAGCAAAAAAATGGCCAGTCCTGCATCAAATTATTTTTTTCCATATGTAGAAGCAATGCAAATTTTTTTCTCGATTACCAATTTCTAACGTGCTGTTCATAACTATACCTACATGTCACTGGTTCACAACTAACTTGATAATTATATTTATGCAAGGTTTAGTATAAACAGTTTATTTCTCGTTTTTCTCTATGATAGTTAATATGCCAAATAGTATTATCTGTTACACATTTAGCAGCTGGTGTTCAGCTCACCATTTCTAGAAAGTATCTAGCATGCCTTAGAGTTTATGTTGTAAAGTTATAGTCATCTCAATTGGAGAGGAATTTTACAAGCATGTTTTACAGAGTTGTTGATACTTCTCAAACACTCCATTTGTTGTATGTTCCTATCAAGTGACTCTTTGTCATTGATATTCTACATTGGCAGCAGATTGAGATACTTTTTTTTAAACTTCTGAGAATGTTTTTTAATACATAAAATGTTGCATCCATATTTGTCTTCTATGCTATGTACTAAAATCAGTTTACATAAAATAGTTAGATATCACTTACGAACAATGGAAGGATGGTCATATTAAACAAAATATTTTCAGTAAAGGAGAAAGGGAAATTTAAAACATGCAATACTGTATAGAATATCAGTAAAGCACATTAATAAAAACTATGTGATGGAAAGAGCTGATGAATATGATATATTTTTCTGTGTTGTGATAGTGCATATAATCATTGGAATTGGAGGGCTTTGCTGTAAATGCATTTTGACATGTTTGTTGAAACTGATTTTTGCACATGGCAGACAAAATGCTAATTGACAGTAATTGAAAGCAACCTTATGCCATAAATGCTGGAAAAACATAGGGCTTGCTCAAAATATTGAAAATAAATGAGACAAAAATGAGATAATCGAATTCCCAGATTATTTCCTCAAGCCATTATGGGATCAAATTATTTTTTCTCTCATTCACCTGCTGACAAATTTTTTTTTTTCAAAATTCTCCAACCCCCTCCCAAGAAATCAAATGGTTCTCCCCTAACAGAGTTAGAATAGACAACTACAGCTAGAGACTACATGTGTACAGTTACACAAAAGATATACACTGAGGAAAAACTAACTTGAAACGAGAAATTTGCGATAATTACATTGGCCACCTTGAGGCACTAAAATGTTTGAGATTGGCGTGCACTAGAACGAAGTTTTCGGAAGAAGCTAGACGAATGTGTTCTTACTTCACTACAGCACGATGTGGCATATACGCGGAGATATACAGAAACACATAGTAAATATAATTGACCTTTGATAGCATTTCGAAAATAGGGCTACTTTGACCACCGTTTCCACTTTTGTGGTAATACATTCGTAGATCCTTACAGACTAATGTAATTGCCCCCCCCCCCCCCCCATGGAAAGAGCGAAATATAAGAATGTAAAGTTACCGATGATGAAGATTTAACTAACTTTTGGGAAAAGAGAAAGAAAAAAGAGGGGGTGAAAAAGTTCAGCCAAAAGCTTGTACTGAAGGACGCCCTCTGGAGACTGCAGAAGTTCCTTAGTTCTTTTTAAAGGGCAGCTACAGTTTGAAAGAGAGAAACAGGTGGTAGCGGGCATCATACAAAATGTTGAGGTCACATTATGGATTTCAAGCATTTTAATCGGTATATTCGATGCCACATCATACTATGTTGTATTATACATATCATTAAGATGCAAAGACTGTATGACCGATATGCATGCCCAGCACGACTGCCTAGCCTTCTCATTTCAGTAAAGTTAACATGCACGAGAACTCCATGTTTTTAGTAGGCCTTATATTCCATCATAATGATACAAGTATCACAAACAGAATGAGTTTAGTCAAATAATTGTTCGATTCAATAACATCGATGTTTATACAAACTTTATATGACACAATTTTATATTTTCAAGTTGCATTTTCTGACTTTCCACATATTCATAACTTCACACCTGTATTTTTGGGTTTCATCAGAATTGTTGCCTCATACCCCCGTTTCAAGGTGCGTGTTTGGATTCTTAGATCTTCCTTATTCTCGCAAACCTGATTTTTTATTTCGCCCGTGACACTGCAGAATAAAGCTTTGGGTTCTTAGGGCTATGAAAGGTTCATTTTTGCTTAGTAATACTATTCATGAATACTCCATCATAACATTCCATGCATTCTGTAGCTAAGCATGTTCACAGTAAGCCTGTATTTAACGCTGATCGGCAACTATTTATACTTAAACTCTGACTTATACCTGACTTGTAACTGTGAATGAATGTCAATGCGACTAAATGTGTCTGTTATAGGGTATTCCCATATACAGTGAGTCCAATAGGCAGACATAACGTGAACAGTCCTTCTTACATGCACTGAGTGAATGTGTACGCGAACGGGTGAATCGAAAGACTCGTGAAAAAGTTACTAGTCTCATTCAAAACCACTAGGATAATTAACATTTGAAGGTTGTGGTTTATGACAATGATCGTTCTATGTGCACTTTAAATAAATTCTCGAAAGAAAAGTCTGATTTCGCGTTGGAACAGAGAAAATTGGTTGAAAAACAAACGAACTTAATTGCAACACTCCATTTCGGTGACACACGTTTGAGCGAATTCAAAGACATATATTTCCCAAAACCAGCGGTGGCCAGTTCTATGGTGAAAGCCTTCAGTATAAATAGTACTTGAATAGTGATAACAAAATAGCAGAAATAAAAATAAAGATAAATATTGCCTGATAGCCAAACAAGAACTGCCATTTTCACTATTTCCGAGTTATTGCTGCTGTTTAGAAAAAAATATCGTCAGTATTAAATCCAACTTATAATAACATTCACAAATGCTCGGAGATGATCAGAACAATTGCTGGACAAATCAGGAATGACTTGGCTAGCGATATCAGAAACGAAGCAAAATATTTTTCTAATTTGATTGACGGCGACACTGATATAGCTATGCAGGAGTGTAAAATAGTCTACATGCGACGATTAGACACCCTACTTGTAAACTTAAGAAAAATTTAGTGGGACAGAAGAAAGTTCAACACGCACATGCCGATGGTGGTGCTAGTGCCACAAAAACTATATGTGACAAAGTTGATGAAAGTTGAAAGTAGAAACTTAGAGGATTTGGAGCAGCTGGTGCATCTGTCAAGCTCGGTAGAAACATGAATGTATACACTTTACCCAGGGACGAAGTAGGGCAATAATACACTTCACTGTATTAAAGTTGTTAAACTGTTTAGGTGCTTACCACGAATTATGTAAACTTTCTGATGCATAGTAGCAATATTATGAGGGTTTGAATTTCGTTTATTATTTGCCATGGAAACGGATGTACATATCCCGGGTATGTAGGGGATCGCGAAAGCAGACTGAAGTCAAGGATAGCAAGCTTTCCTGTGTTAAGAATAGGAAGCGGGCATTTGAACATCATTTTTGACAACTAACGTTCACTGGGACTTGACAAATCAAAGATGTAGAGCTAAATTTCTTGCATAAATTGCAAGATTACGGAAGGCATTCAGTTTAAATCTGGTAAAAATATTTTCCCTACATACTAGTTCAGATCTAACTGTTTGTGTGACTGTTCACAATCACTCACCACTCAGGTCGCTATTTCACACAAAAGAAAACAATTACGTTGAAATATGTTATTTGACATAAAGAGAGAAAACTGTACACAGACTGGAGCTTGTCTATCAATGAAGTCCTTAGAGACTACCTTTATAGACTTTCTCAAGTCTCTGAACATTTGTCACTGTTGCGAGTCATTCTGGTAACCAACATACACCCTTTAAGAGGAACCCCTACTCTAGGAAATAAATGTATTTTCATGAATGTTTGGTTCTGGAGAGTCATTCATGATTTCACATCACATTAATTTCGCTTTATGGCCATGTGACACCATTTTGATTGTCCTTTAATTACTGCTATCAATTGTATGTGTTGCAAGTATACTTCTAATTAATTAAGTCATTTGTATGGAAACATGTAGTATTAACAGAAAGACAAAGTATAGTATTCATAAACATGTACACATCACTATATATGGTGCGTCATCTCCTTTTATACTTTATCACAGTCACAGTATATTCATGATGCAGCCCTTACAGTTTGTTAATTCACAACATTTTTTATGCAGGAATCATATCAATAATTGTTTTTTTTCAAAGTTTGTTGACATTTCAAATTTATTGGTATTTACACCAACTTGAGTAGCACTTGCCTTGGTATATGTAGTATCTAAATAATGACGAAATTCCTTCTGCTAATCATATTATTTGCTTACAACTACATTTCTGGTATGTGAAAAATTAGTAAGGACTTTACCACAAACCAATTTCCTAGTTGCATGTCTCTGATCATGACATTGAACTTAGTCTTCATTATGGGCGGAGATCCATAGTTCAATGTTGGATAAAAAGCAATTCTTAAAACTTAAGTTCAAAATCTTCCCAGAATATTTTACTTTTAAATACATTAAAATAGTTTGTAACCACCATTAATCTGTATGAGAACTGACTAATACCATTGACTGTGTAGTGCAAAGCATTGGTGAGAAACCCTGTGGCAACTTTTCAGAATTAAATTTACATATGAGTCACTACTCATTACAAGTATCATATTACACAGAGTCCTGCATGCATGAAATGATACACATACACATATAGATTCGATGGCACCACCATATAGTACAAGCTAGCACAGTTGACAAGCACAGTGCAGTCCTACGAATTGTGCAATTGTTGGCATAAAAATGTACATACAGGTACACAACACATACATACATACATACATACATACATACATACATACATACATACATGATACATACATACATACATACATACATACATACATACATACATACATACATACATACATACATACATACATACACACACACACACACACACACATACATACATACATACATACATACATACATACATACATACATGTATACATACATACATACATACATACATACATACATACATACATACATACATACATTATGGATGACTTGTTCTTTCGTAATTGATAATTTATTACAGAATGATGTGATATCAATTTCAGGTTGAGAAATCATGAAATAATACACAACACTGTTTCTAGTGTATGTTTGTTGAGCTGGATATAAAAGACTTGTTAAGTGACAGTTTTAATACAGTACTTGATATGTGCATATCTAGTTATGATAGAATTCACCTTTATAGATTTGTTAGTAGGACCGAACTGAAGGTTCAGTCTTGCTAGAGGCTCAGTAAAGTGTGTGAGGATGTGTGAAAACAACTTAGTCAACAAAGCCTGAGGCTGTTGGTAAAAATAACAAAGTTGTGCTTCGACACCACTTTCTTTATTGTTCTTTTTAAAATGTTATTTAAATTTTTAAAGTTATCTAATTTCTGTAGTTTTATGATTTTTTAAATATTGTTATAGTACTGTTTATAGACCCATTGTCTGACTGGATGCACATTTACAACACAGTATTGAGACACACTGAAAGTTATTCTATATGAACTCTAGGTCATTTATAGATTTCAGTTGAGATTGTCTTTGGCATACATTTGTACTCAGGTTAAGCATAAAGTGACAACATGACAATACACAAGCAATAGGTTTGTATTAGTGAAAACTAAGGTGAATGAAAGAGACACCACTCCAGGATATAAGGTGGCTTTCATAAACTTTGGGGTCTGGAGAGTCAACTCATAATTTCACATCACATAGATTTTGTAGATTACCAAGTAACTACAAAACAAACTATAGTGGTCCACGGTGTTGCATTATGGGACTTGGATTACATTCATATGTATTACTTTAACAATGAATATTCATGAATTGATCTGCATGTAGCATTATTAGACTTAGCAGACACACATGAGTATTAGTTGAATAGATATATTTATATGACATGAAATCATAAAGTAATTTGCCAGTAACTAGTTGATAACAATATATATATTTCCTGGAGTGACATTAACCTTTACAACCTTTACCTTTATATTACCTTTAGAGTAGGGCTCATAAAATGATGTTATATAAGGTTCACCAATGGCAAGTATCAACATAGTAAAGAATGGATTTTAACCTTTCTTTTATTTGTATTAATATCAGGCGATAGGATGTTTGGAATCAAGAGTTGTACATATTTTATTTTTTAGACATGCAAGATACATTGTAGTTACCTTTGTCCAATAAATATCGCAGACTTAAGTATTTTTTTAGTTTGTTTATATTGTTTTCATTTCAAAGGAAGGATGGGTGCTCATAAACTTCCATTGTATTTATTTATTTATTTATTTATTTATTTATTTATTTATTTATTTATTTATTTACTTACTTACTTACTTATGTATGTATTTATTTATTTATTTATTTATTTATTCATTCATTCATTCATTCATTCATTCATTCATTCATTCATTCATTCATTCATTTGTTCATTTGTTCATTTGTTCATTCATTCATTCAAGGGCATATGATGCTTGCATGCATGCAATATTATGTATGTATGTATGTATGTATGTATGCATGTATGTATGTATGTATGTATGGATGGATGGATGTGTGGGTGGATGGATGGGTTGGTGGGTGGGTGGAATGAAATGGATGTATGCATGCATATATTGTTACGGATGACAGAATACAACTTTTTAATATTCGCTAAGTTTTGATGTTTTGCGAGGTCACCGTGAACTCTCAGCTGTCATGAATTGACACTTAGAACAAATGTTTGCATTGCGCGAATAGTATTCTTCTAAGATGACAACATTAAGTTATTAAAAGATTGTTGATGTCAAATAATGACTGATTACAGACAGTTGGAAGAACAATGACGTGATCACATTGTTTAGCTAGTTTTCATTTTTGTCAATATCATTTGCATTTAATTAAGGCGACGGCAATACTTCCGTTTTAGTCATTTATGGTGCTGATTACTTAATCACCCAATCATTTGAATATTGTATATTTTATGTTTATAAGAATTTAATGGAATAATAAAATGATGGATTCAGTCTTTGGAAGAGACGGTCTGAGGTCAGGAGCTTCGATCTGCTCCGTGGCCACATCCAAATGATCCAGGTTAACCATGAACATTGTGTATAGTCTTAGCTAATTCCCTAAAGGTCCAAGTCGATCCCGTGTACAGAGTGGAGAGTGGAGAGAGAGAGAGAGTAACATTGAAGGGGGTTACCTTAACAGAAGAGGTAGAGACCCCCCATCAAATTTGTTACAATATTATAAAACATGTAAGTTTAGCCAGACGATGTGTTAGCATTTTAGATGTTTAATAGAAGCATTTGTGTGTCTCATTTTGTGATAGAGTCTATCACATCAACTTAATTGAAACCTGGAAGGACAACATGAATTAACTAACAATTATCATTTTTCATGACCATCACATTTGTTCACCCTCACCAAACTGTATTCTTAATCTTGATATTAAAAAAAATTCAGACAACCATTGTGCACCAATAATAAACACCCATGTGACGCCAATTGTACATGTTGCATTTTCGCCACCAGATTCTACTTCTACCATTGGTTTTTAATTTGCCGTGGGTTTTTACACGTCCACAGATTAAGTATATGTTGTTTTCAAATTGAATTTTGTGCTACCACAGGTTAAGTTCGTGTTGTTTTCAAATTGAGATTTTTGTGTTCCAAGGTTGATTTTTTGTGTTATTTTTTAAATTAAGTTTGTGTGTCCACAGATTTACTTTGTGGTGTTTTCCTATTGAGTTTTGCATGTTCACAGTTTCACAGTTTCAAATTAAAATGCGTGTATGGAAAGGAATGTTTTGTTGTCGAAATTAAAGTTTTGATGAAATTTTGTAAGTTTTTGTGTTGAAAATTAAAGTTTTTGTGTTATTAATTTTTGTTTTGTCTTGTTATTTGTGAGCCACCATAATATATTGAAAGTGCGATACAAAATTCTAAACTGGATTGACCAAAACTGGTTATCAACTTAGTAGATCAAAAATACTTGCACAGGGTATGACACACAAGAAGGTCAATGATTTGTATCTTTCTTGGCCGACGATCCTCATCATAATGACAAATTCCATAGTAACAACTGACCACTAGGTGGCGGTATGATCAGCTGATTGTAGATGTCAATAGTTCAACATCCCTGTCTCTGTTGATTTTGAGATGGTTGCATTTGATGTTGTTTGCTATTGTATTTTGGGAAAATTGTTAGCGAATGCTATAGTATTGTCCCTCCAATATTTGTGATGTTCCTCGATCCCTGTTTTGAATTGTCGTCCTGATTCTCTTATATACATTTGATGACAGTCCTTAGACGGTACCTCATTTTATATTACACAGGTTTAATGTTCAGATGTTGTATTTTCCTTGTGTGACATTAAAGCGTTGTTGTGGAGTGGTTTGCTGTTTGAGTGCCACTGACTCAGACTTGTTATATTTGCTGTTGATCGGATACAGTTTCTCGGGATGCCCTTCGCATTTGGTATCGTGACCATGTATTTGCTATGAGGCCGGTCGTAGTTGTTTCTATTTTGAAGATGAGTTTTTTTCCTCATTGAGACATTCCTTTAACACCATTTACGTTGCCTTGTAATAATATCACCTCATCAAGTTCCTCTAGTTCAATTATCTTGTTCTCCCTGGTAACGATGATATCACATCTATACTTGAGAGTTTAGTCCAGTCAGAATAATGTTTGACCCGGACATAATTGCCAAATAAATTATTTTTAATGCATCTTACTCAGAACTTTAAGCTGAACAACATATCAAAAGTCAAGAAAAGTCCAAGTGATGGAACATATTAAAAGTGAGGTTTTTTTAGTGAATACCATAACTAGCGGAAATATCATATTCATAAAATGCTGTTTTTGCAAAATAAACCTGGCACGTAACTTGTCTATGGATACAAATGTAGGTCTAAGGATGGTAACAAAGATATATGTAATATGTCTATGGATAAATCTAAGGCTGATAAAGCATACTAGGACCATCTTTTGATGATTATATTATTATACATCTACTACATCATTTTCACATGCTTAATAACTCGGTGTGTTTAAGTAGTTTAATTCATATGAATAACAAGAAATGTATAGATATGATTTTTTTCAAAAAAACCAAGGCATGTTATACTTCTATCAGTTTAAGTATTGAAATAGAAAACTACCTTTATAATTTTTTATCATCATCAAAAAACTCATGATTGATATGTGTTTACTCATCAGCATAATTAATATGTATATTATGTAAAAGTATAATCAGCATAATTAATATGTATATTATGTACAAGTATAATCAGCATAATTAATATGTATATTATGTAAAAGTATAATTAGCATAATTAATGTGTAAATTATGTAAAAGTATAATCAGCATATTAATATGTATATTATGTACAAGTATAATCAGCATAATTAATATGTATATTATGTAAAAGTATAATCAGCATAATTAATATGTAAATTATGTAAAAGTATAATCAGCATAATTAATATGTATATTATGTAAAAGTATAATCAGCATAATATGTAAATTATGTAAAAGTATAATCAGCATATTAATATGTATATTATGTAAAAGTATAATCAGCATAATTAATATGTATATTATGTAAAAGTATAATCAGCATAATTAATATGTAAATTATGTAAAAGTATAATCAGCATAATTAATATGTATATTATGTAAAAGTACAATCAGCATATTAATATGTAAATTATGTAAAAGTATAATCAGCATAATTAATATGTAAATTATGTAAAAGTATAATCAGCATAATTAATATGTATATTATGTAAAAGTACAATCAGCATAATTAATATGTATATTATGTAAAAGTATAATCAGCATAATTAATATGTATATTATGTAAAAGTATAATCAGCATAATATGTAAATTATGTAAAAGTATAATCAGCATATTAATATGTATATTATGTAAAAGTATAATCAGCATAATTAATATGTATATTATGTAAAAGTATAATCAGCATAATTAATATGTAAATTATGTAAAAGTATAATCAGCATAATTAATATGTATATTATGTAAAAGTACAATCAGCATATTAATATGTAAATTATGTAAAAGTATAATCAGCATAATTAATATGTAAATTATGTAAAAGTATAATCAGCATAATTAATATGTATATTATGTAAAAGTACAATCAGCATAATTAATATGTATATTATGTAAAAGTATAATCAGCATAATTAATATGTATATTATGTAAAAGTATAATCAGCATATTAATATGTAAATTGTGACCATTTGAGGAAGTGAGAATGGAGCGCCCTCAAAGGGTTTAATTAGTTAGTTATTGAACTTTGACCTAGTTCATCACTTTGGTTGCCAGTCAAGTTAGCCAGTCATCTTGATCGCAGCTTGGCCCAAAGTCTCTGAAATAATCACGTAAATCATCCATTCCTGTTGTATCGGACCACGATTATACACATATCTCATCTCTAGGAACACTTTAAGGACTGAGCGGCTTTTTGCCTTTCACCAGGATCGTGTGTTTTCTTCAGCCTTTACTATGCTAAGTGTAGCAGCGAAGAAAAACAGTACCAGACCTCGTGGGAGACCGAGAACCAGAAAAACTTCCCCATCGACGGACATTCAAAACGATTCCCTATCTACAAGTATTGCATCTGAAATCCTGTGTCAGTTTAGGTCATTGAGAGATGAGGTTAACAACTTACGGACAGAAATTTATCAAGGCGGGAACCCGTCTACATCTTTTACCCGTAATGGCTCACTGGGGATTTCTGCTACAACTTTGCAACATTCGGGCGCGAACGGGCCAGTTCCGAATGTAAACATCGATCAGCTGAGGCAAATGGCAGACGCAGACGTTCAGCTAAAACGTGACCTACGAGATGCCCAGCACACCTACGTCCCGGATTTCCTCAACCAAACCCAGGACTGCAGTTCCAGTGTTAAATTGGGTAAGTCTCAGCGTTTCCTTACTAGGAAAGACGACGCCACCATCAAGGTTTCCTGGCCTCACATGACAGCCCAACCACGTCCATTCGGAGCCGGCAAGGAAATAACTTATGACTCAATGACAATGAACGAATTCGTGGAAGGTTTTACATCAATTCTGTTGTCGAATGTATTATCTGATACTGAAAAGACAATGCGTTTACAACACCTGAACATGCTCATGAGATTTGCATCAGTCTACCCATGGGATGCTGTTTTAAAGTTTCATGGTGCATTTCTGCAAGATATCGAATGTGGTCGCCGATGCTGGGATAGTGATGGTCATGACCTCAAAGAACTGTATTTGTACCCACGTGCAGCCGAGATCAAGCAGGCCAAGCCAACGAAGTTCAAATCGACCAGTGTTAGTGACCCAACACAGTTTTGCTGGGCGTACAACCAGGAAAGTGGATGCAACGACAATATAAACTGCAAGTACAAGCATATCTGCAGTGCCTGTTACAAGTACCGGAAGACGACGGTAGAACATTCCAGAGTTAAATGTCCTCACAATGACCCTAAGTTCGGAGTGGAGACATCCAGAAACTATGGAAAGAGAAGTCAGGTTAGAAATAGGAACTTTCCATCACATTATAATAATACTCGATTGAACTATACAAGTCAGAACAGTTCTTCCGTGGTTAATTTTGTTCATGAGGGTACTCAAACATTACCGTTGAAATGTATACATAATTTAGGGAGGAATGGTTTCTCCTCACAAGCAACCAATGCATGTACAATAAGTAATGTTGATACTGAGATAAACCCTTATGGGAGTAAGTATAATTTACATAATGATTCTGTTCATGAGGGTATTCAAGATGGTTTCTCCTCTCAAGCAACCAATGCATGTACATTAAATGTTGATACTGAGATAAACCGTTATAGGAGTAAGTGTAATTTACATAATGATTCTGTTCATGAGGGTATTCAAGATGGTTTCTCCTCACAAGCAACCAATGCATGTACAATAAGTAATGTTGATACTGAGATAAACCCTTATGGGAGTAAGTGTAATTTACATAATGATTCTCTTAGTTCTGAAGTGGTAGATGACAGGGACAAGTCAGTATATCCACACTGTTTCACTGAGAATAATAATTTGACATTGCCACAAGAACCCAGTATAGATATTATCAATGACAATCAATCAGTGTCAGATATTCATCCATCTAGTTCCAAGTTTCCAGAAACAGAGATTGTCACACCCCTGAGAATTACCCATAATGATACTTTATCCTACACCATAGTCACAGATAGTTGTCCAGTTTCTCAGTCTATTAATACAGTTTCCGTCAAGGACAATAGTCAACATAGGCATATGAATCAACATTCAATAGATCCAAATGCATCGCATATGTCACTCAATGATCAGTCACCTACTTTGGATAATAGTACACCAAAGTTATCTACACAGCAGTGCACAGCCACTGCTCAATCGTTTACAGTGCATTCTGACAATGGTGTTTTTCCTAATACTTTATCCACTGAGAATGGTACATGCTGTGACTACGCGGTTCCATTACCTAAACCAGTACAACACTTTGAACCAGGTTCCAACCAGGACTTCAGAACCTCTCATAATACTTTATCGCAAGTTTGTACAGTACCTGCTATTGCAAACAATTTAATCGTTACTACTGATGAGGGTTACATCTCTGACACTACACTGAATCCAGAGGCTGATATTTTTCACCCTATTAGCACTAGTTTCACCACAGCTGGGTGGCCCCCCACATTGTCTCCTACAGCAGACATATTTATCACTGATCACGTCAAGGTCTACAATTCTTCATTACCTAACTATGAGGGCTTAAAAATCCCGGTTCAATCAAACTTATACATCCCCATTTGGCGAGCCAAACTGCAGTTTTATGATGACAAACAAGTATGTGATTTCCTTGAGTATGGGTGGCCACTGAATTACTCCTCAAAATCCCATCCAAGTCCGGTGTTTACTAATCATCAATCAGCGTATACTTACTCAGATCATGTTGACAGGTACATCTATAAGGAGGTGTCACTGGGTGGTACAGTGGGCCCTTTCAGTCAGAACCCCTTTGATAAGGGAATCATGCTTTCACCACTTCAAACGGTGGAAAAGAAAAACTCCCTAGATAGACGAGTTGTCGTTGACCTGAGTTTCCCCCTTGGTCAGTCAGTCAACGATGGTATACCTACTGATAACTATTTGGATGGCCCTTTCTCACTGTCGTACCCTACTGTGGATAACCTCACAAATCTCATCAGAGAGAAAGGCCCAGGAGGGATTTAAGACGGGCTTACCGTCAAATTCCTGTTGATCCACACGATTACTTTTTACTTGGATATAGCTGGAAGGACATGATCTTTTTTGATACCAAATTGCCATTCGGGTTGAGAATGGCTTCTATTGCTTGTCAGCGCACTACCAATGCAGTGAGATATATTTTTGAACAAGAGGGTGGTAGCTGTGTTAACTATTTGGATGACTTTGGTGGGGCCGAGTCTCCTGACAGAGCCGAGCAATCTTTCCAGCAGTTGGGGAAATTATTACAAGAACTTGGGTTGGAGGAATCACCGGAAAAAGCATGTCCCCCAGCTCCTGTCATGACATTCCTAGGTCGCCAGTTCAATACTATAGATATGACTATCACAATCCCTGATGATAAACTTACAGAAATAAAACAATATCTACCCGAGTGGATGTCTCGTAAACGGGCCACCAAGAGAGACCTCCAGTCATTGATTGGCAGACTTGCCTTCTTATCTGGCTGTGTCCGGCCAGGCAGAGTATTTGTTTCTAGGCTCTTGGATACTTTACGCAAGTTACGCCGGAATCACCACCGTTTCCATGTTAACAAGGACATGAAGAAGGACATACAATGGTGGATATCCTTTTTGGACCAGTTTAATGGTGTTTCCATGATACCTACTGAGTATTGGTGTTCGGCAGATGAATTGCTTACCACTGACGCATGTCTTACTGGTGCCGGTGGTACATTTATGAATGAGTACTTTCACTGTCCTTTTCCTCCAGCTGTTATTAAACAGAATTATCACATCAGCTGCCTTGAAATCATGGCTGTTATGGTTGCTTGCAAACTCTGGGCGAACAAACTTAGCGGCCACCAAATACTCATCCAGTGTGACAATGAAGCCACAGTGCATGTTCTTAATGCTGGTCGTACAATGGACCCTGTCATGCTAGATTGTGTCAGGGAGGTGTGGTTTGTTGCGGCAAAATACCAATTTCATATCAAGGCCATCCATATCGCAGGTTGTAACAACAGAAAAGCTGACATTCTGAGTCGTTGGGACAGTGATGATAATAGTTACCACAAATTTACCACTGTAGTTGGGGGTACACACATGACAGAGAGACCTGTTGATGGCACTCTCTTCAAATTCACTCATACCTGGTAATTCCTTTTCCCTCTCCACAGGATCAGAAGCCACCTTACCAGGACTAGCAGCACTTCAAAGGAAGTTGACGTTTACCATGTCTGCAGCTTACGCACAAGGCACCTTGAGGAATTTTCGTTCCTAATGGAAGACCTATTTCCTGTTTTGTATTTTCTATGGTTTGAAGCCGGTTCCAGCTTCACCCACAGTGTTATCATTGTTCATTCAATTTTTATCAGAGACAACAAAGAACATTGGTACTTTGAGAAATTACCTGAATGCCATTCGCATTTTACATGAACTGAACGGTTTTGATGGCCAAGTCATTCATCACTTATTCCTACATATGACATTACAAGGCGTTTCACATCTCTACCCTCAAGTCCCCAAACAAAAGTTAGCCATCACTCCAGACATCCTACTTACACTTCATGGTTACTTAGATCTTTCTAGACCCTTAGATCTCACATTATGGGCAGCATTTCTTACTGCCTTCCACTTGTTTTTACGTAAGTCAAATTTGGTTCCCCCAACCAAGGCCAAGTTTGACCCAACCAAACACCTGGCACGTCGTAATTTCAAATTTACCGACTTAGGGGTTATCATTGCCTTAACTTGGTCAAAAACAAATCAGAATCGTACTTCAGTTCATTCTGTTCCAATTTTACAAATGCCTAATTCCCCCCTTTGCCTAGTCACTGCCCTCAGGGACATGTTTCAGTCTATTCCAGCACCCTTGACAGCACCAGCATTTGTATACCCCAGTACCAGGGGTTTAGTCACACTCACTCATAGCTCATTCACAGCAAAACTGCGCTCCCTCCTTGATTCAGCCGGGTTCAATTCTAAGTCATACTCGGGTCATAGTTTTCGTAGGGGAGGCGCTACAGCAGCCTTTTCTGCTCATGTCCCAGGTGAGTTAGTTCGTTCCCATGGGGATTGGAAGTCCCAAGCCTACCTACTTTACCTACAAATTCCATTCTCCAAAAAATTAGAAGTTTCAGGGCGTATCAACAACTATCTATGCTCATTCACCAATTAATCACCACCAGCCCTTCAGCCTCTGTTTTCAGCCAGTGTCTCTGTTTTACCTTTCACAGCGTTTGGTGTTCTTCCCAAATGCTCCAGTCATATTTAGTTCATTTCATATACTATTGGGTATTTGCATATTGTTATACTTTTTTCCAATTTGAAGGCACAACAGGGCTTGGCTGTCTTTCATCCTTGGCCCTTATTTTGCAGGTCACCATTAATAAAAGGGGTGTTCCTGCCTCAGACTGCCAATCCCTGTTGTGTGTGTTTCTTTTGGAGATAGTAATTGTGACCATTTGAGGAAGTGAGAATGGAGCGCCCTCAAAGGGTTTAATTAGTTAGTTATTGAACTTTGACCTAGTTCATCACTTTGGTTGCCAGTCAAGTTAGCCAGTCATCTTGATCGACCCTCCCATCCCTCCCCTTTTCGGCAGGGTTTGGGAGAAATAATTTTCCTGTTTGTGTATTTTATATACCAATACAATTTCATTCTTGTTTCATTGTGTTCAGAGTGGCCCTTATTTTGCAGGTCACCATTAATAAAAGGGGTGTTCCTGCCTCAGACTGCCAATCCCTGTTGTGTGTGTTTCTTTTGGAGATAGTAATTATGTAAAAGTATAATCAGCATAATTAATATGTATATTATGTAAAACTATAATCAGCATATAAATATGTAAATTATGTAAAAGTATAATCAGCATATTAATATGTATATAATGTAAAAGTACAATCAGCATTATTAATATGTAAATTATGTAAAAGTATAATCAGCATATTAATATGTATATAATGTAAAAGTATAATCAGCATAATTAATATGTATATTATGTAAAAGTATAATCAGCATAATAATATGTATATTATGTAAAAGTATAATCAGCATATTAATATGTATATTATGTAAAAGTATAATCAGCATATAAATATGTATATTATGTAAAACTATAATCAGCATATAAATATGTAAATTATGTAAAAGTATAATCAGCATAATTAATATGTAAATTATGTAAAAGTATAATCAGCATATTAATATGTATATTATGTAAAAGTATAATCAGCATATTAATATGTATATTATGTAAAAGTATAATCACCATAATTAATATGTAAATTATGTAAAAGTATAATCAGCATAATTAATATGTAAATTATGTAAAAGTATAATCAGCATAATTAATATGTAAATTATGTAAAAGTACAATCAGCATATTAATATGTATATTATGTAAAAGTATAATCAGCATAATTAATATGTATATTATGTAAAAGTATAATCAGCATATTAATATGTAAATTATGTAAAAGTATAATCAGCATATTAATATGTAAATTATGTAAAAGTATAATCAGAATAATTAATATGTATATTATGTAAAACTATAATCAGCATATAAATATGTAAATTATGTAAAAGTATAATCAGCATTATTAATATGTAAATTATGTAAAAGTACAATCAGCATATTAATATGTATATAATGTAAAAGTATAATCAGCATATTAATATGTATATTATGTAAAAGTATAATCAGCATAATTAATATGTATATTATGTAAAAGTATAATCAGCATAATAATATGTATATTATGTAAAAGTATAATCAGCATATTAATATGTATATTATGTAAAAGTATAATCAGCATATAAATATGTATATTATGTAAAACTATAATCAGCATATAAATATATAAATTATGTAAAAGTATAATCAGCATAATTAATATGTAAATTATGTAAAAGTATAATCAGCATAATTAATATGTAAATTATGTAAAACTACAATCAGCACATTAATATGTATATTATGTAAAAGTATAATCACCATAATTAATATGTAAATTATGTAACAGTATAATCAGCATAATTAATATGTAAATTATGTAAAAGTATAATCAGCATATTAATATGTATATTATGTAAAAGTATAATCAGCATATTAATATGTAAATTATGTAAAAGTATAATCAGCATAATTAATATGTAAATTATGTAAAAGTATAATCAGCATATTAATATGTATATTATGTAAAAATATAATCAGCATAATTAATATGTATATTATGTAAAAGTATAATCAGCATAATTAATATGTAAATTATGTAAAAGTATAATCAGCATAATTAATATGTAAATTATGTAAAAGTGTAATCAGCATATTAATATGTATATTATGTAAAAGTATAATCAGCATAATTAATGTATATTATGTAAAACTATAATCAGCATATAAATATGTAAATTATGTAAAAGTATAATCAGCATAATTAATATGTAAATTATGTAAAAGTATAATCAGCATATTAATATGTATATTATGTAAAAATATAATCACCATAATTAATATGTAAATTATGTAACAGTATAATCAGCATAATTAATATGTAAATTATGTAAAAGTACAATCAGCATAATTAATATGTAAATTATGTAAAAGTATAATCAGCATAATTAATATGTATATTATGTATTATAAATTATGTAAAAGTATAATCAGCATATTAATATGTATATTATGTAAAAATATAATCAGCATAATTAATATGTATATTATGTAAAAGTATAATCAGCATAATTAATATGTAAATTATGTAAAAGTATAATCAGCATAATTAATATGTAAATTATGTAAAAGTATAATCAGCATATTTAATATGTAAATTATATAAAAGTATAATCAGCATATTAATATGTGTATTATGTAAATGTGAATCAGCATATTCAAATTTAATACAAATATGTGCAGGTTCTATTTCCTTTCATTTACATGACAGTAGGTAATGAATTTAGCATGTTTGTCATCATCATCAAACCCCCCTTACATGTAAAGTGCCTCAAAAGGTCTATATTAACTACTAATTTGCATAATTAGCATATACAAGGTATATCCTTTTCCCAATCTCTCCCATTGCAAGTAACGTGTATTTGACAAGGCTTTGAAATAACAAATTACATATAGGCTACTGTCCAATGTACCCTTTAATATCACCAAAGGTAACTCACATTTCTGTGTTGCTATTACATAACAAAAAAATTCAAGACAATAAATATTAGCCACCACATCTTGCATGAAATATAAACCTTACGGTATAATGATATTTATGCATCTAACCAACAATGTTGCAAAAGTCAGTACGATATTACTGATACCGATGTATACTAATGTGTACATATTGTTCTCATACACCGTACTGATATCAAGTCAACTTATTAGAACTTGAAGAAACACAATTTTCTCATACACTTTGGTATTATAAGCTGAATTTACTTACATTGAGGGTTCACTAGGACATGAAGATATGATGTGATTCCCATTCCCTTCACCATTCTCGTCACCAAACTAAACTGCCAATATCTTTCATATCGTTCTTTTATTTACTCCTGTCATCATCATTGTGGTAAATTTACACAAACACGTGATAGACTGAAATGATACTTTCAAACCATATTAGTGTTAAAAGGAGTGTTTAGTTTCTTTCATTAATCTGTCTTCTCTGTTACTAATAATACTATTGTAAGAATTGAATCAGGAAAATATCGACATTGTAATTGACCTCTGATTTGTCCCGCAAACAGACATTTTAACTACTGACTAAAATTTAAATTTAACGGTTTGATTGGTAAAACATGATTTTACATAGAGCATTAATCTGTGCGAGACAAATGAATAGCTATGACAAGAAGGCTATGAAATATCAAATTCAAATGTTTCATTTTACTGAATATACTACCATAAATTGAATGACAAAACTTCAAAGGGGTTTATATTCTCACTAAGTCCATGGAAACCAAATAATCCTAAGTTTATTCTAAAAATGAATTGTATTATTTGGAAATGCAAAATTCTTGTACACATGATTGTTTTACGAGAATAAGAAATGATAAAACCCACCCACACAAAATGGAATCAAAATTAACTAAAAAATAAACAAAAATCAAACAAATGAGGTCAGCTAAAGTACATCACAATATTTACCCTTAATATCCAAACAGAAATATGAATAAATGTAAAGTCTCATATCATAAGAATTAACGTTGTCATATGAATTGGCCGTCATGGAATAACAAAGCAAGATGCCGTAGATGGCGCTGTTGATCGGCTGCCTACCTGTTGAGCGTGCTCCCACTTTTAAAAAAGACTTTAACTTGCACATTTGCCACTCTAACTCTGTATTTCTACTGATTGTTTTATTGCGATACCTGGAACCGGCCTGTGAACTGTAGCAGGGTTTTATTCCTCTGCTGAGTTAGTAATTTCGTAGAACCCTTCTGAGTATATGTGCACCGGAATCATCACAGCCTCCCAGTCTTTGTCATTCAACCTACTTCAGTGTCTTGGGGGTGTGGCTAACAGAACGAATTATATGCTATCAAAGTTCAAGACAGCTCCTAATTTTTTTTAAACCTCGTTGTCGAAAAGCTAGACACAAACATCACAAAAAAATATTTTCGATTCAAAAAATTATTACCTGTCGGCGAACTTAGAAGTCATTCAGCTTCATGTATAACAGGTGCTGGGATGGACACTGCAGCAAATTTCAATTTTTAATGAAGTAATTTATAGTGAGTTAATGCTATGTAAACTGTGATTACAACATTAAAAGAAAGAAAACATGACTGTATTTACTGAAAATCTCAAGGATCTCAACTTGTTTCCAGAAATTTGACCTGTTGAATGCCCCTTCTGTTAAACGGAAGATTGCTGCTCTCGCGTCAAAACTGTTAGTCGAAAATCTAAATATTTTCAACATTACAGAAACATGGCTAAAGAGTGACGCCGATCCTATGATCATTGATTTCCTTCTGTAGATCAGTGACTATACTGTCCATCAGTATTGTTGTTCTATTTGAATGGATGGTTAAGGAGCTATACTAACCCGTTCGAATCTTAGCGCCATAGGAAACCTTTTCAATTATTGAGTCACTAGATACAACTTTCCGATCATCAAGTCAGTCCCTGCATGTTATTGTGATCTATCATCTACCAAAATGTTCTGTTTTCAGTTGACTTCGATTTTTATGTTGAAGACTGATTCACGTGATACGGTAAATATCACTGGCATTCTGCACTCTAATGTTCCATGTCCAACAAGCAGTAAACTTGTGTGACTTACTGTAGTTAGTTTGCCATCTCGAGCACGTAAAACAGGACAACATGCGCAGAATAGATTTGCAACGGTCGAAATAAATCCAGCTGGCAATAATGTCGGGCATTAGTCTGTGCACGCGCTGGCAATAGTCTATTTAAAGTAGGTCATGTGATTCGATTCTGACCAATGCTTGTGTAAGAATGTCGAAGTGTAGTAATAGTTAATAAACAGACAGCACAATATCTGTGGAACTTGGGTTGCTAAGTGTGACCATCATCAACTAATAAAGTCATCAGAGATAACAACCAAATTATTCATTCATCTGCCAATGTGAGGAGAATCAAGCCACAACAACCTGTCATGTCATTGTATATCATTTATTAAATTAAAACAATTATTAAAATAAATAACGACGCAAAATCCGAGCAGATTAGTTGTAGATACAAGCCTTGTTACACTGTTAGATGTACTTGTTGTGGCGTCATTGGACGTATCAATCAATTTAAAAAGTACATCAATCAACAGAACATTTGTCAGCAAAGACGTATTTATTTTTCATTACAGTAAAACAATTTAGAAAAATTAACTACGCGAAATCCGAGCAGATTAGTTGTAGATACAAGGCCTGTTACACTGTTAGATGTACTTGCTGTGGTGTCATTGAACGTATCAATCAATTTAAAGACAGAACTGCCCTATATAAAGAGGATTATGGCTAATCTATGCAAATGCGGAAAATTCAAACTGTTGTACAGAGCACTAGCTTCTGGGTCTTGTTTTCAGCATTTTTCTGTGCTCCGAGAAACACACAGGTCATGTATCATGCACAAATTGTTTGTGAATGTCGTAGGATGGTAACTTGATACACAAATTAGTTGAAAATCAGTCTGTTTGTTTCATAGAATGAAAAAAAAACCTCTCCAAATGAGACAAATTCCCCTGGAAACAGCTGCTTAGATTGTGTGTCATTCATTATTATTAAAATATGCGGCATTTGCATGTGAAAAACCCAGATATAGGGAATGTTTATATTTTGGTGATTACTTGCCAGTGAGTCATCACAAGTTCTCCACCTCCAAACATACAGTCAGTCGTATGCAAAAATGGTTCCAGGCGCTGCCAGTTGCATGTTTAAAAGTACAGTAATCAACATAACATTTGTCAGCAAAGATAACTTTGAAAAAATAATGGAACATAACATGAATGCTCATATATCCTATAATACATATTCGCATAGTTGTTAGTTTATTATTTGCACGATTTTGTATTTTGACTTGTGTGTTGACACTTTCATGTTGTACGGTAATCGACAGTGAAGATCATTTCCCTTGTCGTATACTTGAAATGTTATCTTTTACTCTCCTTATGAGGACAAGTTTTTCTCTTAATTCTCTCTCTGTCAAACGACTCTAGAGCACTGTATGCAACTCTTGTTTATAAACTTATATACTTTCTTTTCCAAAGTTTATCATCTCTTCTAGATTTCGTCTCAACTAAATCCTGTTTTGTGTGGACTTTTTATCATTTGAAAGATGGCATTGTACTTGTCGATTTAGTGATATAGGTACAATTATTATCGTTCCAGCTTGAATGTGCAACATTGAGATTAGGGAGCCTTCAGTAATTCCAAGAGAGGGTCAGGGAACATCAGATGCTGACTTACTCGTACAATATTACCCTCTCCACTTCCTTCTTGATAAAAAGTGGCCCTCCCTCAAATTTATGTCCTTAAAATATGACCCTTCCCTGTTAAAGTAGTTCAAAACGTGGCTTAAAATGCTGTCAGAAATGTAAAGGGACACAAGTCTCACAATCATTGGTGAAGATTTAATCCCACTGCTGTCATCAATGTTAAAAGTTTTAAAAGCATTGGTTATTAGCCATTACTGCCACCATTAGATGTGTGTGAAGGCACTGCATTAATAAATACCTGTGCGCTGAGCTGAAGACCACAACTCATAACGATTTGATTGGCACACTCCCATCATTGCCGGGACCAAGGTCATGATCTCCACAACATTATCCATAGTCTCTTACCCAACTATTCCAGTTGAACACCTGTTAGACCTAATTATCTCACAACTGACAAATACTCCATTACGTTGGTTGTCAGCAACTATTTGATTGATATAGGCTAATGTCATTGGTACCTAACCATAACCCTAACTCTAACCCTAACCCTAACCCTAACCCAAATAGCAGCAATGGGTTTGGAACCGATGGCAGCAATGGAATGACTAAAAAAGAAAATAATGCAGTGCTATGCAATACTGTGAGTCAAAGTAAAATACGACCATCCCCCTAATCCCATTTCCTAAAATATTGCTGTCCCCTGAGAGATGATTTGTAAAACGTTACCCCCTAATTCCCCTGGCCCTCCCCTGTAAATAAATCTCTCCCCTGATGAGACCTTTCGAAAGATCAGAATGGCTTTCGAGCTGTTTTACATGTAGCACTATTCCTACTGGACTTTCCATTTACATGTTGTTGAATTAGAGTTTTGTGGTATCATTGTGTTTCCATGTTATCTAGATCATTAATGTGCTTCGGGAATGAACTGTGTTTAACTGGTATATACTTTATTTGGGTGGTAGTGATGACCATGCTAGCCATCAGTTGCAAAATTTCAATATCAGCTGCACATACAATGTCTGTAACCGAGTCGCATGAAAAGTGTGATGTGACCCCAACACAATAGTCCATTGATGAGTGTTAAAGGTCATGGGTTGGGGTTGGGGCAGTGGCAGACTAAAGTAACAACAACTGACGTGCAAGATAAATCCTTACACTTATGAAAACTGCAATAGATGTATGAAATACTTTACTGGTTGCTAACCTTGGACAAAAAACATTGCTAAATAATTATTATGACAACTATGCTCAGTAGAGACAGATGCTGACATGGTTGTTAAAACAGTTTATTGCATAGTAGGGATAAACATTTTTTACACATATGATAAATTATATTTTAGTATGTCATCAGTTCGTTTAGAAATCGCATATTGATACCACTTTTGAACTCAGTTAATTGCAAGTGGTGGCTAAGCGTGCGAATAACTCCCACGTTTCTGCCGTGGTACCTACCTTTTAACATCTTCAATTGTAATCATAGTACTTCAGATTACTACGGTCGGATAGAGCGGACCAGTGAGGGTGGAGTTACACAATGTATCTCACAGTCTAGTGCATTCACATCCTAAGTATTATAGACCGTATTCAGACAATCAACAGTCACTATTGTCATCTGTGTTGTTAACAAGCCTTATCAATAGTTCGTTGTCAGTTTATAGAACAGTAACAATTAGTATTTGTCTTGTTTTCCTTGGACATTGGATATCCTAACCAATTGAATAAAACAATAAAAAAAACATTGACACCGTGGATACAAACTTATACGTTTTAGTCATATTCAGAAAGACATTGCATTTAAAGTAAACATTTAATGTAAAAAAATGGAAAAGAAAGAAGTATGTGAAGACATCCTGTATTCTCATACAGATCATCGTTAGTATAGTATTTATAGGGAACCATAGCGGACAATGTCAGTGTAACTTTTATTAAGTTGGATTATTGTTAATATTGATTTGTTTGTTTATGTTTTGTATCAGTATGGTGATACACCACTCCATGAAGCTTCTCAAAATAAAAGAATTGAAGTAGTGCGAATTCTTCTGGAAAGAAAGGCGGATTTCGATTTGAAGAATAAGGTAAACATTATCTTCTTTTAAACACATAAATATATTGTTTATACCATGGCACCCATGGAATGTATGCATACATGTATGTATGTATGTATGTAATTTATGTATGTATGTATGTATGTATGTATGTATGTATGTATGTATGTATGTATGTATGTATGTGTGTGTGTGTGTGTGCGTGCGTGCGTGCGTGCGTATGTACGTAAGTGTGTATGTATGTATGTATGTATGTATATGTATGTATGTATGTATGTATGTATGTATGTATGTATGTATGTGTGTGTGTGCGTGCGTATGTATGTATGTATGTATGTATGTATGTATGTATGTATGTATGTATGTATGTATGTATGTATGTATGTATGTATGTTTCACCCGCACACGTGTGTCTGTCTGTCTGTCTGTCTGTCTGTGTCTGTCTGTCTGTTGAATTGACAAATTTATTTCAGTAGTATGGAATGAATTGTGTACAAGTATTGAATGGGGCATTCTGTTTATTTTTGTTATTGTGTTTGTGTTCATGTAGAAAGGGGAACGACCATTTGATGTTACAAGGTCAAGCGAAATAAAACGGCTGTTGATGCACCATATGAAGGTAAATACAAGTATATATGTATATTTAATTTCATTTACATTTCATCGTATGTCCTATTCAGCACTTATAGCAGTGATATGCAATACCTATATGATTCGGATGTTTTTAAAATTTGTACCTTTGCAATATATAAATGCATGATTCCCCAGAGTATGATTTCGAATATACATTTTTGAGTTAAACAGTGTAAAGTTGGCTATAATTTTATTTGACAATATTTTTGAAATTATAGTTCATATGAAAAAATTAGATAGTGAATATGCTAATAAAGTATGTAGAATAATTAGTCTGTAATAGTAGATTTAGTATGTTTATGTATTTTATACCAAATTAATTATGTTTTCCTTTAATTATTGAACATACTACAATTTAACCATAAAGTGAGTGATACTGTTATTTCTTATATATCAATTTTATTCAATAAACTATTTTTGTAGACATTATGTACTTGTACATACAAAATTATAACACTCTGCTCTGGTTTGATTTATTTTCATAATATTCATAGTCTGTGTATGTACTTAATAACAAATTCATAATTTGAGTATTAGCTAACAATGAAGTGCAGTGATTGAAATTCTAAGTATCTAATTGTATATACAGTTTATCCTTTCAACAATCCAATTAAATTATTCATGCTAACAAAGTTAAACACGATTTTTAAATGTTTATTCATCCATCTTGTGTTTAATTATTATTTTATATTCATATTATAAATTTCATTATTATTTTCATTTGTTATTCAAGTATATTTATGTAAAACTATTCATTTATTTAACTTTGACAATAGTCAGTCAGTCTACACAGGTTACAAATGCTTCTAAACATGGATCCCAAAATATAGTAAGAATATAATGTGTTAAATAATAACATACATTATTTACATTGCTTGTGCTATATTACAATTGTCTGAATATATTATGTATTTCACTCTTATAAAGCAACAAGATTACCAAGAACTGATGAAAGAGCCTGGAGTGAAACAGAAGAAATGCAAACTATTTTTATGTGGCTATGCAGCTGTTGGAAAATCTACATTGACTAAGTCATTGCAAGGGGTATGTTTATAATTATCATTGTAAAACCAGTTAAATATATACGTAGTAAGTGTTTATTTATGTATACCAGGTATCACAGTTTTATGTATTGTAACAGAATAGAAATGGTGCACCTAATAAAACATACATATCATATACATAGATCATAGCTGAAGACTAAGTACTATCCAAGTCTATAAATGGTACACCTAATAAAACATACATATCATATACATAGATCATAGCTGAAGACTAAGTACTATCCAAGTCTATAAATGGTACACCTAATAAAACATACATACCATATACATAGATCATAGCTGAATACTAAGTACTATCCATGTCTATAAATGGTACACCTAATAAAACATACATATCATATACATAGATCATAGCCGAAGACTAAGTACTATCCAAGTCTATAAATGGTACACCTAATAAAACATACATATCATATACATAGATCATAGCTGAAGACTAAGTACTATCCAAGTCTATAAATGGTACACCTAATAAAACATACATATCATATACATAGATCATAGCTGAAGACTAAGTACTATCCAAGTCTATAAATGGTACACCTAATAAAACATACATATCATATACATAGATCATAGCTGTAGACTAAGTACTATCCATGTCTATAAATGGTGCACCTAATAAAACATACATATCATATACATAGATCATAGCTGAAGACTAAGTACTATTCATGTCTATAAATCCCTTGTAATCTTTCTGTTGTCTTTCACAAAACCCTTTGTAGACGTCAGACTGCATTACGACACAGCAGGGACATATATGGATACCGCTGCAATCTAATCAATCAATGCACTCTGCAAACAGTACATATTATACACTTGGTCGCCTAAATTCTTTTCTTCACGAAAAGTGTTTTTGTAGAAAGAGTGTAAGAGCTCAGACCCCATTCTGACATATATGTGCATACTGGTACTATCGAACCAATTGTAAACACTACATATCACAGACTCACACACTTGAATTATATTTCCATAATAAAATTTCTTGTAGATATCAAACCACCTGTGATATTCCAAAACCAGGGATTAATGTAAACCTCGGTGAAATTTATTGGGATTTGTTTACGTTCTGGAATAATATATGTTACACATAATTATTTTTATTTTCACAAAACTCTTTGTAGGAAAAGTGTCCGACCTCAGATCACGACCCCACACCAGGGATTGATGTAAATACTGTTAAAATAAGATCCAAAGATGGTAGTCATGAAGAATTCAGCTCTTGGGATCTGGCAGGTCAACCTGTATATTATGTGACACACAATATGTTCATTGCAGCTGTGTATTCTACATTCATTCTACTCTATATAATAGCTGATGAGGAGAATGGTAAACTAGTGAGACCAAAGACCTTGAAAGAAAGTCAGAAAGAAAAAGTATGTAATACTATCTTAAATATGGTATTTGTATTTGTTTTATTTATACTTAATAGCATTATAGAGTATTTGCATAGGTCAGTACGTTTTAGTCGGAAAATTGTAATTTTATGACTACTACAGTTGATAAGTATGTTACGTTTTTGACTTCATCTGGTATCTTAAATTGGATAAATGCAAACAGAAACGTTATTTTAGAACTCAAGAAACTAACAATCAATAGAGGAAATATTATTTAAATACATAATTTTTGATATAAAGCAGTATATGATAATTTAATAGATAATTTCAAATGCCATTTAAAAGTTAAAAGGTTGAATACACTTATATGCCTAAATCATATGTGTGTGTGTGTGGGGGGGGGGTGTTTATTTTAAATCCGTAATTATATCTGTATATTTGTTTATAGGTACTGACGTGGCTGAGATTTATCAAAGCAACCAATGCATCAATTCAACAAGATTCAAACACAGCGAGTGGTCCTTCGGCTAAACCATCAGTGATACTAGTAGCAAGTAGAGCTGACCTGGTAAAACCAAATCTCAAATATGAAGGTATGTGAAATTTAAGAACCTCTACATATAGTTCGAGAAATCCAAAGACATGTCCTACTTTCATGGAAGAAAAGATTAGTGTATATACATGTTGGACAGACTAGTGTTCAGTCAGACTGCACGCTAATTACGAAATCTCCAAACTTTTCAGCAAAAAGACAGAACAACACATGGAGATAACTAACCATGTTTATTTGTGTTTGTATGTGTGTGTGTATGTGTGTGTGTGACTGTGTGTGTCTGCCTGTCTGTCTGTGTATGTCCAGCCGTCAAGCTGTCTGTCTGGCTGTCTGTATGTCTGTCTGTCTGTATGTCTGTCTGTCTCTGTCATCGTTTTCTCAAAAACAACTGAGTAAATTCAAACGAAATTTGGTGCACATATACGTTAGGGTAATGGCTAGAACTGGTTAGGTTTTGGGTAAACATTTCATGGATATTAGTGAATCATTTCCACAATTAACAATTTTCTTTACTAAGGTTAGATCTTAAGACCACACACATCAAATTCAATATAATTTCATGTATACATTGATGATTACAAAGTGCATGTTTTGTATTAAACTTGATAATATAGCTTGTACTTTTAGTTAATCATTTTCATATTTTAATGATCTTCAGTAGTTAGGCTATATCCTAAGAATACACGCTTCAAATTTAATAGAATATGACACATACTTCAAGCAGAGTACGGACCACATGTGCCAAAAAGCTTGTAGATGTAGGTTTTAGTTTTTAACCACTTCCATAGTGAATGATTTTCAGCAATTATGCTATATATGAAGAGTGCAAGCTTCAAGTTCTATATAATTTAATATATGAACTCATGGTGCCAGAGTGCACCTTACTCATAAAGCTTTCTTTGGGTGAAGCTAACATTTGTCGAGGGTGAGTCGTAAATAGTTGGAAAATCCTCGAGCTGCCTTTGAGTTCCGTTCACTATATGGTGTTGATCTTACCTTTTGTTAGATTTCTTCATTTCTCTCACCGAGTGTTACTTTATCTAATGGTAGCGGTAGAGGGCGATGTTCATCGACGGCCAATCTTTGATTTCCATATTATTGACAAAAGTTGAAAGAGACATTGTTTGGGTAGTGACACTCTCAGTACCGCTGATAACCAGAAACTTGAGACGTCTGATATCTCTTGAATTAATCTCTAGGAAAACAGAAAGGGAAAATTGACAGTGTTGGAACATCAAAAGCATTACATGTGCATGTATTAACAAACTTTACATAATTTAACGCTTTGCAATTTGTCTCATTGGGTTTGCATTTACATATCTCTATATCATCGTCGTAAACTCATGGACCTTTTAGTTTAATTTGGTCAGTTTCTTTGGCCTGTGGGGGGGGGGGGTGGATTAGTAGTCGATTGGATTGAATGCATGTATGTATGTATGTATGTATGTATGTATGTATGTATGTATGTATGTATGTATGTATGTATTATGTATGTATGTATGTGTCTGTCTGTCTGTCTGTCTGTCTGTCTGTCGATCGATCGGTCTGTCTGTCTGTCTGTCTGTCTGTCTGTCTGTCTGTCTGTCTGTCTGTCTGTCTGTCTGTCTGTCTGTCTGTCTGCCCGCCCAAGCCCACCCGCCCACCCGCCCATCTGTATGTGTGTGTATATATGTATGTATGCATTTATGTATGTATGTATGTACATACGTACGTACGTGTGTGTGTGTGTGTGTGTGTGTGTTTGTGTTTGTGTGTGTGCCCCTGCCTGGTGCCTGCTTTTTCTTCTTTTGTACATCTCATATTCTTCAGAGTTTCAACTGCCTTAATATGACGAAGGTTAGTCACATTTATTTTCTAGTACAAAAATGTTGAATATAAATATTATTCCGACTGTACTATGGATGCCTGGATATCTCATAAATCAGTGTTGTATATTAAGTATGTTATGATTTGTTCTCTGCACCAACACTAGGTCACTACTATACACAGTTGAATTCAAACACACGAGTCATTCTAAAGTATGCCGACAACATTGACCTTACCGCAGATTATGACAGCACATTTGACAAACAAGATATTTTGTTAATTGGTCAAAGCAACAACCTTTAATGTACATAACACTTATAAAATGAGTTTTGATTTTATTAGTGGTTGTCAGTGTACGGGAATATTTTGGTAAGAGAGAAATTGTAAGAATAGTTTTTAAAAAATACCTTGTTGACAGAGTTGGACCAGACAAATTAACCAAGACCAGGTGATGGTATATGCCCTCACACAGTGTATACCGAATGTAAGAGTGTATACCAAATCAGCTGTTCATAAACCAAGTTATATACAACTGCCAAGGTGACGCATTACTAGCATATTTTACTAAACCTATCAGCATATTTAATACTGGTGCCTCTTATTGTTACGAAGGTTTGTTGTCTATATCTAATACATCACTCTGATATTTTCGACTACTTCTCTGAAAGTGGTGGTCGGATTGCTTTGTTATTGGTGTGCATGTGCTTTGAGGAAAGCTAGTCAGTGTTGTTCATGTCATGTTGATACAAAATTAATCATTTTCTATGTTCAGTACTTTTCGTCAAAACAAAGCAATAACAATATCAATAATCAAGTGGTGTTACAAATTGCAAAGGTGATAACATTGTTGGGTGGACAAGTGAATTATCACTGAAAAGTTGCTGGAAATATTCTGTATTGTTCTGTATGTATGTATGTATGTATGTATGTATGTATGTATGTATGCATGTATGTATGTATGTATGTATGTAGGTATGTATGTATGTATGTGTGTGTGTGTATGTATGTATGTATGTATGTATGTATGTATGTATGTATGCATTGCATTGTAGTGTGCTGTGTTGTACTGTATTGTACCGTACTGTACTGTACTGTACTGTACTGTACTGTACTGTACTGTACTGTACTGTACTGCACTGTACTGCACTACACTACACTGGCATAAAGTCACAAACTGTATTTCCCTCTCAGGGAGATGGATAATTCAGAGTTGAAAATTAGAATCATGACATTACATATAAACTGTACAATAATCATTTGATCATAGCCCCTGGCATTCGTTTCTTACTCACCTGTATAACCTTGAACCTCACTTAAATTCAGTAATCTGACATTAATGTCAGGAATACTGACATGTTCCCAAGGGAGTTTCAATATCGCGTAATTGGTTGATTTGTGTTTTGTAGGTGTGCGTTGGTGAGTTATCACTGTACTACACTTTGAGCAAAATACTGATCGTCTACACAACATATTGTTTATATATTTACCTAACTTTTACCGCACTATAGACGATCTTCCTAATCACTCTGTTTGTCCAGGGAAAATTATAAGACAAAGTTCCAACTTTGATTTTTGCTACCATTCTAGTAATGTCCTCACTACCTCAAAAATTGAACCAAATTGAATTTTAAACAGCCTATGCAAACGTTTTCTTCACCATCAGTATAGTGTTTAATGTCAGTCATTTGTGTCATAGACATAGGTCATTGCTTTACTTGAATGCCGGCAATAGCATATCTCTTTCTAAAAATTACTTTGTTTACAAAACATTCAATTGTCGTTTTTTTCTTTTTAGCACAAATGACCTGAGGTTCAGTAGTGCTATAGGGATCACCCGCGTCTGTCTGTGTGTGTGTGTGTCTGTCTGTCTGTCTGTCTGTCTGTCTGTCTGTCTGACTGCCTGCCTGCCTGCGTGCGTGCGTGCGTGCGTGCGTGCGTGCGTGCGTGCGTGCGTGTGTGTGTGTGTGTGTGTAAACAAGTTAAAGTCAAAAACCGCTGAACCGATTGCCATAATATTTGGTGGGTCCATTACCTTGGGTGTCTAGTTGGGAAATTGTTCAAACGAAAATGACCGCAACACCGGTTTGTGATTTGGGTAAAAAAATGTGATTTTTGGTCAAAAAGTTAAAGTCAAAAACAACTGGGCAGATTAGGCTGAAATTTGGGTGAAACATTCTTCAGGGTAATTTTACTTAGAACTGTTGATGATGTCAACAATCTATAATTCCAAAACTACTGAGTAGATTGGGCTGACATTTAATGGGAATGCATCTAGGGATGTATGGATTAAGAAATATTAAGCACACAATGATTCCATGAGTGGTATGCAAATTAGGTGTAAACATGTTCATTTTTGGTCAAAAACTTATATCTCAAAAAATACTTGGTCAGTGAGTCAGATTTTCTTTAAAACATGTTGACAAAATTGGCCCTAGCAACTATGGCCATGCCCTTAGCAATAACAAAATGGCAGTATATTTTGGTCAAATAATAACGTAATTTGGTAGGCAAGTGAGTAAATATTCAAAATATGTACGCAAATACCTTAGCAACCATGACCACGCCCATAGCAACAGCCAAACGATGGTGTATTTCACAGAGAACAGGGATTAATTGTCAATTGAAAAATATTCCAAAAATGATATTTTCCTAGCAACAAGACCACGCCCATAGCAACCGTCAAATAATCACATATATTGCAAAGATAACAACAGGAATAGAAAGGCAAGTGACTAAACATTCAAAACATGTATGTAAATGTGCCTAGCAACAAGACCACGTCCATAGCAACAACCAAATTAGTATATATATTGCGAAGATATCAAGAGGATTAATAGATAAATGAATAAACATTTAAAAATGTATGCAAAGATGCCTAGCAACAAGACCATGCCCATAGCAACAGCCAAATAATCATGTACATTGCAAAGATGATATCAGGAATTCATACACAAGTGAGCAAAAACTTTCAAAAATGTATGCAAATATATCTAACAACATGACCACATCCATAGCAACAGCCAAATGATCACGTATATTGCAGGGACAATATCAGGAATTCATACACAAGTGAACAAAAACTTTCAAAAATGTATGCAAATATATCTAACAACATGACCACGCCCATAGCAACAGCCAAATGAAAGTGTATATCGCAAAGATAGCAACATGGTTGGATAGGCAACAGGATAGTCATTCAGCAAATGAACACCTATTGTCAGCATGGACTAGCATATGAATAAACATTTTTAAAACTGCACAGTTATGCTACAACACCATTGGTGCTAGTTGTGTCTTTTTGTTGGGGAGGGGTAGAAGCAGGCAGGTGTCAAATGGCATCAATTTTCCATATACCATTCCAGGAATGTCCCTCGTGCCTCAAAATTTCAAGCAAATTTAATATCTATAATCACGACCTTTATAGTCTACGTAAAGGCTTTGTTTGCCATGAGTATATAGTTATAATGTCGGTTTACACAGTCTACGTAAAGGCTTTGTTTGCCATGAGTATATAATTATAATGTCGGTTTACACAGTCTACGTAAAGGCTTTGTTTGCCATGAGTATATAATTATAATGTCGGTTTACACAGTCTATGTAAAGGCTTTGTTTGCCATGAGTATATAGTTATAATGTTGGTTTACACAGTCTACGTAAAGGCTTTGTTTGCCGTGAGTATATAGTTATAATGTCGGTTTACACAGTCTACGTAAAGGCTTTGTTTGTCATGAGTATATAGTTATAATGTCGGTTTACACAGTCTATGTAAAGGCTTTGTTTGCCATGAGTATATAGTTATAATGTCGGTTTACACAGTCTACGTAAAGGCTTTGTTTGCCATGAGTATATAGTTATAATGTCGGTTTACACAGTCTATGTAAAGGCTTTGTTTGCCATGAGTATATAGTTATAATGTCGGTTTACACAGTCTATGTAAAGGCTTTGTTTGCCATGAGTATATAGTTATAATGTCGGTTTACACAGTCTACGTAAAGGCTTTATTTGTCATGAGTATATAGTTATAATGTCGGTTTACACAGTCTACGTAAAGGCTTTGTTTGCCATGAGTATATAGTTATAATGTCGGTTTACACAGTCTATATAAAGGCTTTGTTTGCCATGAGTATATAGTTATAATGTCGGTTTACACAGTCTATATAAAGGCTTTGTTTGCCATGAGTATATAATTATAATGTCGGTTTACACAGTCTATGTAAAGGCTTTGTTTGACATGAGTATATAGTTATAATGTCAGTTTACACAGTCTATGTAAAGGCTTTGTTTGCCATGAGTATATAGTTATAATGTCGGTTTATACAGTCTACGTAAAGGCTTTGTTTGCCATGAGTATATAGTTATAATGTCGGTTTACACAGTCTACGTAAAGGCTTTGTTTGTCATGAGTATATAGTTATAATGTTGGTTTACACAGTCTATGTAAAGGCTTTGTTTGCCATGAGTATATAGTTATAATGTCGGTTTACACAGTCTACGTAAAGGCTTTGTTTGCCATGAGTATATAGTTATAATGTCGGTTTACACAGTCTACATAAAGGCTTTGTTTGCCATGAGTATATAGTTATAATGTCGGTTTACACAGTCTACATAAAGGCTTTGTTTGCCATGAGTATATAATTATAATGTCGGTTTACACAGTCTACGTAAAGGCTTTGTTTGCCATGAGTATATAGTTATAATGTCGGTTTACACAGTCTACGTAAAGGCTTTGTTTGCCATGAGTATATAGTTATAATGTCGGTTTACACAGTCTATGTAAAGGCTTTGTTTGCCATGAGTATATAATTATAATGTCGGTTTACACAGTCTACGTAAAGGCTTTGTTTGACATGAGTATATAGTTATAATGTCGGTTTACACAGTCTATGTAAAGGCTTTGTTTGCCATGAGTATATAAATATAATTTCTGTTTACATAGTCTATGTAAAGGCTTTGTTTGCCATGAGTTTATAGTTATAATGTCAGTTTACACAGTCTACGTAAAGGCTTTGTTTGCCATGAGTATATAGTTATAATGTCAGTTTACACAGTCTACGTAAAGGCTTTGTTTGCCATGAGTTTATAGTTATAATGTCGGTTTACACAGTCTACGTAAAGGCTTTGTTTGCCATGAGTTTATAGTTATAATGTCAGTTTACACAGTCTACGTAAAGGCTTTGTTTGCCATGAGTATATAGTTATAATGTCGGTTTACACAGTCTACGTAAAGGCTTTGTTTGCCATGAGTTTATAGTTATAATGTCGGTTTACACAGTCTACGTAAAGGCTTTGTTTGCCATGAGTTTATAGTTATAATGTCAGTTTACACAGTCTACGTAAAGGCTTTGTTTGCCATGAGTTTATAGTTATAATGTCAGTTTACACAGTCTACGTAAAGGCTTTGTTTGCCATGAGTATATAGTTATAATGTCGGTTTACACAGTCTACGTAAAGGCTTTGTTTGACATGGGTATATAGTTATAATGTCGGTTTACACAGTCTACGTAAAGGCTTTGTTTACCATGAGTATATAGTTATAATGTCGGTTTACACAGTCTATGTAAAGACTTTGTTTGCCATGAGTATATAGTTATATTGTCGGTTTACACAGTCTATGTAAAGGCTTTGTTTGCCATGAGTATATAGTTATAATGTCGGTTTACACAGTCTACGTAAAGGCTTTGTTTGCCATGAGTATATAGTTATAATGTCGGTTTACACAGTCTACGTAAAGGCTTTGTTTGCCATGAGTATATAGTTATATTGTCGGTTTACACAGTCTACGTAAAGGCTTTGTTTGACATGAGTATATAGTTATAATGTCGGTTTACACAGTCTACGTAAATGCTTTGTTTGTCATGAGTATATAGTTATAATGTCGGTTTACACAGTCTACATAAAGGCTTTGTTTGACATGGGTATATAGTTATAATGTCGGTTTACACAGTCTACGTAAATGCTTTGTTTGTCATGAGTATATAGTTATAATGTCGGTTTATACAGTCTACGTAAAGGCTTTGTTTGCCATGAGTATATAGTTATAATGTCGGTTTACACAGTCTATGTAAAGGCTTTGTTTGACATGAGTATATAGTTATAATGTCGGTTTACACAGTCTACGTAAAGGCTTTGTTTGCCATGAGTATATAGTTATAATGTCGGTTTACACAGTCTATGTAAAGGCTTTGTTTGCCATGAGTATATAGTTATAATGTCGGTTTACACAGTCTACGTAAAGGCTTTGTTTGCCATGAGTATATAGTTATAATGTCGGTTTACACAGTCTACGTAAAGGCTTTGTTTGCCATGAGTATATAGTTATAATGTCGGTTTACACAGTCTATGTAAAGGCTTTGTTTGCCATGAGTATATAGTTATAATGTCTGGGGGGGGGGGATTGGACAATTTAATTTACATTTCAATCGTCCATCATCAATGGCTTCACTTTATCAGACAAAATAATCCAACATTACCTATTAAATAGCCTAAACTGACGGCATGAAAACATTAGCTTAGGTATGTAAATTCTTGGGTGAAAGTAAATGTGGGTGATTGTTCTATGATTGTACATATCTTTCCTTCCAGCTGAGGCAGTTGCCGATGAAATTCTGAAAGAGGCCCAAGAGAAGTTCGGGAAGTACTTTGACATATCTGACAAACGATTCATTTTGAATTGTAAGGATATCGAGAGTGACGAAATGCAGCGACTGAGAAACTTGCTATGTGAGATAAAGGTATGGTTGAGTAGAGTAAATCATTCTGTATTACACATATATGCAAACTATCTATAACCCCCGTTAATCTGATATTAATAAGTTACAAATTAACAAATCCACTGGGAAAAGAATTGATCACTTATAATATTCACAGGACTCAAAATACAGGCCATCAAAACTAACACCGGTTTCTTAAGTTCGGTGTCTATTCAGTCATGCCTTGTTCTTGAGATGCACTAACATCTAAGACATTGTGAACATTTGCACAATTGTCTTGTTTCACTAGAAACCTAACTATATTATCGGAAATAGCATTTAACAATGCTCATTAGCAATACTGATTAGCCATAGCTGTGACCACTTTGGCAATCATATACTTTGGCAAATCTTGACTTTACATTATTTGTTTATTTCTTAAAGATATGTACTGAACTGATGACAAGTTGGAATGGCCTTGACCTTGTCACATATACATACTATTAATCAAAACTGTCTAAGTGTCATGAAGTTTGATTATTTACAGATATCAAAAGCTAGGATGATGCCATACATCTGTGAGGAGATACTTGAACAAAAAGACAAATGGATCACAGACGAAAGATTTCCTGTGATGTATTGGACCAACTACGTCAAGGCTGTTAAATCAATTAGTGAACGTAATGAAAGCTTTGAAGATGATTTCCTTAGAAATGTTACAAGCTACATCCACGATATGGGAGAGGTATGTCACTTTATATATATCTGATAGTTATAGTAAAGTTCTTCACCTATATTGTTTTAACAGGACAACTTTGGTTAACCAACTGTTATTTTAAAATACCTGAGCATTATCCAAAGTTGATCTGTTAAAATCAATAATGAGCATAAAGATATGTAGTGTAATGACGTTATACTTCGAATTCGATGAGTGTTTACACTAGAACGTACACCTTATTACCTACAGCCCTTTTACACAACTGATTACGGCCACCCACTGTCATGTAAATGCACAAATTCACTATATATAGCACATATTGCACATCTCAGTCAAATAATCTGACATTTTCCCCCAAAATCTCAGTGCGAATTCCATTAAGCTGACAAGGACTCGTAGTGTAACAACCTTAGAGAGGCTTCGGTAATTACAGGTGGGGGGGGGGGGTGGGGGGTGGTACATGGAATATTACCCTCCCCCAAATTGATGGTGCGTGCGCTCTCACCCACTGTCACTGTTCTCTTCCAAACCTCTGGGTTGAGGTGAAGTAGACCACTTCATTGTAGTATTCCTAACCCTAGGCCATGATTTAAGACAATATTGCGCTCTTCATTACCATGGTTACAGGTCGTAGGGTAAGGAAATTAATTTCAGCATAATTACCAAGTTTGTTATTTGTGCTTCTGTCATTTACATACCTCATCGGGTTATACAATACAGTCCCTATCACCAAAAGGATCATCTGGTTTATTCGTGGGTGACTAGACTCACTGATCTCAGCGAGTCTACTCGCCCACAAATACACCTAATGATCATTTTGGTGAAACAGACCATAGTGTAAATACATAATGAAATAATATATTCGTCTATATATATAAAGCATTGTAAATACACACACACATAATATACGACTGTCAAGGTAAAACACAAGTCTTGTTTGACATTACATAATACCTGATGGACCCTAACAGTGGAATTTGTAGCAGTGGAATGTAGAACCGGTGGTAGTGATGAGACACCAAAATCACTAAACAATGCTAATTCTGTACAGACAAATACCCACCTTTTAGCTTACTTTTGGGTGTCCCTCGGCTTCCCCTTGTGTATTGCAAAATATAAACCAATGCCTCCGGCACCCTGTGGCCTGTCCGCCTAGTGGTCACATGACCTTGACTAGCCAATCCCCAGTATTCCTTGGCAAATCGATGAATTTCGTAGAATAGCTAAAGAACTCTGCGAGTTTTATCCTCTTGTGCCAAAATTGAAACGAGTTATCTCCTAATAAGCGGTGGACACTTCGCTGAATACCTCAGGATTACAGCTAAGTCGTTCCTTTTTATTCTCGTGTGTTGCATCTACATTTCGTGGACATATTTTTTTTTCTCAAGTTCATTGGCGCCTCATTTGGCTATCGGGCGCGATTGTTGTACTTGTATTTTTTTTTTAGCATTTGAACTTCCTTCACAATGTCGGATCAGTCTTCCATAAGTAAGTGTGGCCACTCCATCATTGCGGGAGATGGCCATGATCTTTGTGCAGACTGCAGATCCTGTCGGCCTAACCAGACATGCGATTTCTGCAGTAACTGGACCGATCGTCAGTGGAAAAAGTTTTTAGAAAGACGTGGCGAGATCGATGACGTCATCCCTCAATGCACTACGGTAAGTACTTCCAAAGAAGGTATGTCTGTTTCTCCTATTCTGGAAAACTGTCTTTTTCAAGGCAACAGTTTTACCTCCATTAGGGATCCTGGAGTGCCTGCGGTTGCCGCCGCACCATCCCGGTCGAACCCACATAGGGATTTATGCTCCACAGAATCCGATCTATCGCCCAATAGACGGGATCCGTATTACCTCCCTCGGCGTTCCCAGCCTGATGACAGACAGGTTCGCCCGATCAAAAATACGATCGTTCAGGGAGAGGCAGAACGTATCCCCACTACGGAGGTCAGGGACATTTCCTTTGGTCAAGGTCAAACCACTGCTGTGGTACGTAGTAATTTACCACAGGCGGCAAATTCGAGGGGGCAGTCCAGATACCGGACGCCCATCGATTCTGTGACCGACCAAACAGGAGTACAACCCGGAGTTTATTTCTCTCCTTGGGGCTACTCCTACGTTCCTTATAACCAATTTCCTGTGACAAACCCTCAGTATTTCCATCAGTATACAAGGGTTCATCCACAGATGACTGGGAACACTGCCTTTTTACCACAGGGAGCAGTACCCTATTTACCACAGGGAACAGCACCCTCTATGGTACCCAGTGTTCCCTATGCCTGGCAGCAAACCATTCAACATGGTTTTCAAGGGCGGACTCCACCTGTTACTAACCCCACACTGGGCCTAGTGACAATGAGCCCCCACCCCCAGGGGAACCAGGAGGCCGAAGCAGGAAGTCAACCTCACCCTCTCGGCCGTCTCGTTCCAGTAGTAGGTCTACTACTCGGGATAGAGCGTCATCATCCGATCATTCCATCTCAGGGTCAAGACACGATGATCAGTCACGCTTTAGACATAGAGACCTTCCAGATCATTTTAATCGTTAAACTCGGGAAGGACGCAGGTCTCCACAGGTATCTAAGGATGTGTTGGAGATCCATGCCTCTGATGATGATTTTAGCGACATGGAATCCCATTCTGAAATATCAGTCGGGGCAGCCAGTCGCTGTCCATCAGCGGCCACTAATCGTGACAAAGTGGCCTATGAAGAGGTAATTTCATGGATTTACGAGCAGTTTCACGACTGTAAATGGCCGGCTCCACCCAAGCCGTTTGAATCCCGAATGTTTCAGTCGCTGGGGGAGGAGTCACAAGCGTCATCTTACCCTACTACGTCTGTTCCTTGGGCTGATTCAGTCTCGTCTCAACAAGCACAAATTGAGAACGAACTGGCAGGTATGAACGACAGGGATCCCCTTCCACCGGGTCGATTCCCCTGGTTCAAATCCAGGTCGAAGTCTTACCAGGTTCATACATCTGAACCATGGCTAGGGTATCCAAAGTTGGAGAAGGAAGCAAGGTTAGTTGGTGACAACTAAACTGCTTTCAAATCTTATATGGTTTCTCGCTCCTTCGTGAGGTCCTTGGGTGAATCGTTGTCTAAGAACATACGCATTCTATCACACCTAGACTGGTTTATCGCCACGGCGATTGAGTTGACTAAGAGTGGTCCTATGTCAGACACGCAGAGCAAACTCCTCTGTCTTTTTCGCTCAGTAGCGACGAGTGTGACTGATCTCACAGACTCGTCATTACGTCAGCGGGCATCGCTCATTTTGTCAGAACGTGATGCCTTCCTTGAGCAACTAGCACCGAAGTACACCCCAGAACTAAAACTAGATGCTAGGGCTAGCAAGACGACTAATTCTAGAGTTTTATTTGGGGGCTCGCTGAGCAAGATGGCTAAGCAAGTTCCGGCCGCAACTGAGAGGGGTCCAAAACTTACAAAACCCACTTAATTCCAGGCCACTGCTATGCCTCAAGCGTCTACGTTTACGCCGACTACAAGACAGCAACCACAAACTAGTGGATACAAGCGTCGAAGTCAAAGTAAGAAACGCTCTCGTAAACCCAGAAAGGTTCAGGGTCAGGCTGCGAACACTAGACGCACGAGTCAGCCGAGTAAGCCATCCACTTCCTCGACCAATCAAACACAGGGGTCAGGAAGTTGTCAGCAGTTCTCCTGACTTCCTTCCCGACAGGACCGTGAACCCCACATACATCGGTCCAGTGGGGAGGGGGGGGGCGTATAAGTTTATATGCAAATCATTGGGAATGCATTACGTCAGACGAATGGATTTTGTCTACCGCCTTGCTTAAATTAACTGACGACATCCTGTGGGGCATGGAGGAACAGAAAATCACTGTTCTTGCTGCAATCGATGATTTTTATCGGGATGCCTTTTATGACCAAACAGGGAATAGTCTGTCCACCGCAAGAGTGAGTAGACAAGATTGTAGTACTAGTAAGACTTGTAGCGAAACAAACCTGCATACAAGCCAAACTATTTCTGTCCCTGTTGGGTTTGATGAATTCCATCATTTCACAATGGGCACGCCTCAGAATGTGACCAATTTAGCTCTACATGTTGGCTCACTGGCACCCCAGTATCCAATCAGCAGAGTCTATGGTTCCCATCCTACCACCCCTTTTTCCGCACCTACGATGGTGGTTGGACAAAGAGGCAATGTTGAAAGGAAAACAATTGTCGAGTTCGAAAACAGATATTTTCCTTTTTACCGATGCATCCAAGATGGGATGGGGAGCCCATCTGGACCACCACTGGACCTCAGGTACTTGGGATCTACCATCCAGCCTCCATCATATCAACTGGTTGGAAATGCTGGCAGTTGTTCTAGCTCTTTGCCAGGTCGAACACCTGGTGTCACACCGCTGTGTGCTAGTCAATACCAACAACACAACAGTGGTGGCTTACATCAACAAAATGGGGGGGGGACCAGGTCACCGACCCTATGTTATCTCACCTGGGACCTAATGTTCTGGTGCAAAGACAGGAAGATAACACTAAGGTCGTGGCACCTTCCGGGGAAGTGCAACGAGATTGCAGATGCACTCTCGCGCTGCATCCAAGTTCGCCCCACGGAATGGGAGATTCCACAGAATGTAGCCAATCAAATCTTCATCAGGTGGAACAAGCCTGTAGTTGACCTGTTTGCGACATTTCTCAATCGCAAACTGCCTCTTTTTGTATCTCCAGTACCAGATCTCAGAGCAATGGCAGTGGTCTTTCAGTTGGGAGGGGTTGGAGGCCTACACCTTCCCACCTCTACCCCTACTACCACTAGTCCTCAGAAATATTCAAGAGGAAAAGTGTGTACTATCTCTAGTTGCACCACTGTGGCCGAACCGCTCGTGGTTTCCAGTGTTACTGTCTCTCCTAATAGATCTCCCATGCAAACTGCCCCAGAGGGAGGATCTGTTGTCACAGGGATGGAACATCCTTCACCCACATCCAGAGACATTCCATCTACATCCATTCAGATTGTCAAACGATCTCTCATTGCAAAGGTCTTTTCTCACAAGACTGCTGTGGTCATCTCAAGACCCCAGCGTGCGAGTACCCTTGCCACTTACGGGGAAAAGTGGAAGAGATTCTCTAGTTGGTGTAATCAACGATCGATTGATCCACTCCAAGTTACTACACAACAGTTAACTGCCTTTCTGTTTGAACTGTTTGATGTACAGAAATTAGCTGTCCAAACCATAATGGTATACTGCTCAGCTATTTCTAGTACCATTAGGAGTGTTGGGGGCCAGGACTTTGGACAAAATAAGATCTTATCTAGTTTGATAAAGAACTTCCACATTAAGAGACCGCCTCGGCCCATTTCAGCTCCCCAGTGGAGTCTGTCTCTAGTTTTCAACGCATTACAATCTCCCCCTTTTGAACCTCTTCACCAGATTTCATTGGAATTTCTCACACTTAAAACGACGTTCCTACTAGCTCTTGCGTCAGGCAGTCGTAGAAGCGAGATCCACACTAGATATTAGACAGGGTCGAATCCAGTGGTTACAGCACCAAGTTGTACTTCGGACTCACCTAAGTTCATTGCTAAAAATCACGTTTTAGGTTCTGTGGCTTCTCCCATTACCATAAAGGATTTAGCCACGCTGGTGGGATGGGACCGAAAAGAACGTCTTTTATGTCCAGTCAGAGCTCTCAAGTGGTATTGTAATCGCACTAAGGACATTAGGGGCGATCGTACCTGCCTGTTTATCCCTTGGAAATCGGACAAATTGGATTGTATAACGGCCGACATTTCTAAGTGGATAGTTAATACTATTAAAGTAGCATACAGTTCTTCCACAGCTGATACACAGGAACTTTCTAAAGTTACTGCTCATGAAGTTCGTGCAGTGGCTACTTCCTGGGCACTCTGGTCTGGCGTATCCATTAAGTCAGTCATTGAGGCAGGAACCTGGTGCTCTCTGAACACATTCATTAGCTTTTACTTTAGGATGTCTACTCTAGGTCCTATCAGTTCGGCTCAAAATGTTGCTATGCCTTTCAGTGTTGCCATTCCCCAAGAACTGATTTGTAAAAGGTTACCCTTCCTTGTAGTGTAATTACAGAAGGCTCCTCAACTGTCCAAATTTAGTTTCATCTTTACCTTCCGTAAGGGAATGTTATAACTTAGGGATGAATGGTCTGTGTTTGTCTGTCTGTCTGTCTGTCTGTCTGTCTGTCTGTCTGTCTGTCTGTCTGTCTGTCTGTCTGTCATTGTTTCCTTAAACAATGGCTGGCTCATTTCAAACTGAATTTGGAGCACATGTTATTTTGGGTCACAACTAGAACTGGTTAGGTTTTGGAAAACGTTCCACGAATATTAGTGAGCTATTTGCATAATTAATGTTTTTGGTAATTAGGCTATATCTTAAGAATGCACATTTCAAGTTCAATACAGTTTGGTACCTACTTGAAACAAAACAAAAGGCACATGCCCTAAAAAGCTTGTTGCTGTACCTTTTGGTTTTAATAAGCTGTTTTCTTAATGAGTGATTTCCAGTAATTAGGCTATATATGAAGAGTGCGAGTGTCTAGTTGTGTATAATTTCGTATACATATCTGTAATAACAGGGTGCACGTGTCTCATAAAGCTTATTGATGCAACACTTAGTTTTAATGACTATCTGCATATTCTAAATTTTTCAGTAATTAGGTTATGTCTTCAAAATGCACATTTCAAATTAAACTTTATTCTGTACATAATTCAAACATAACTAATAGCATATGTAAAGCTTGGTGATGTCAAATGACATAATGCACACAGTCTGTTTATCTTGTCAACCAATACCATCGGAATTCTTATAATCGTTAATCTGTTTGTTAGATTTCAGTATAATTTTTCAAAATGCATGTTTGATAAGTTGACAAAATTATCTTACAGTCTTGAAGTATTACACTTCATGCTATTATGTAGCAACTGTTTCCTTCAGCTTTGGGAAACAGTTGCAGCATAATAGCCCCTTTGGTAACAATGGGTAATAGATGGCTAACAGTGCCATCATAGTTAGCATCAAGTGCGTGGGTGAATTATTTACAACACTAATGTAATCTATGTGATCTTTGACCTATGAATGAAAACTCAAGGACGACAAAGACTTAATAATGCAGTTTAAAGTGATTGGCTATGATAATTAGTATGTATAGTACACGTCTTGTTTACAATTCTGTAATATTTTGTATACAAATGTTAATAAGTATGTGTATTTGATTGATATTTAGCTACTTCCCATATTTGTCAGGACCATTGACTAGATTAGTTCCAAGTGAACTATTTTTCCATGGGTCTCATCAGAATATTTTCTTATTAGTGATATTTCCTGTGGTATTGTTATTATCTTGTGTTTTTGGTGGAAATAAAATGCAATTCAATTCAATGCAAAATTTATAATCGATCACCTAGACAAGTTTATAACTCAATTTTGCAGGTAATATACATCACAGTGAAGTCGAATGGCAATGAAGATATCGTTGTATTAGATCCACAGTGGTTATGTAACAGAGTATTTGGTCCAATGCTGGCTACTGAAATATTCACCAAATATGCAAAAAGGCTACCTCGATCAGAAACAGGAGTGTGCACCAAACAAGAGATCCAAGATGTCCTTGGAAAGGAAGCTAATATCGATTCACTCATTCATCTCCTTGAAGAGTTTGAGCTCATTGCAAAATATCCATCTGACGATGACAGCACTAGTGAGGCCAAGTTCATAATCCCGGGTCTTCTTGAATACAACATGCCTGAAGATCAGTGGGAGAGAAGAGAGACGAAAAAGCTTTACTTTGGTAAAAGAATCCAATGTCGTGATGAAACAGATAGTTTTAGTGCAGGTTTCTTCCCACGATTACAAGTCCGTCTTCATAAGCTGTTCACTGATATAGGACGTCAGCCAAGTTGTTTATGGATAAACGACATAAAGTTATGTGATGTTATTGAAGCATTGGTGTACAAGATGGTCGATAGAAGAGCTGTTCATATTTGCGTTAGAGCTGCAAATATTGATGAAATCATCCATTGTGAGAGAGTGCTTGATTATGTCTCAAAACATGCCACAAATGTACTGTTTGCTTCGTGTCCTGGAACCAATGTCGATGAATTCGTTCTAAGTGCAGAATCGCTTCGAAATCACGACAAGCCTGAACAAGTAAGATACTATGCAAATGACTATGTACTAGAGCAAGCTAAGGTGAATATGAGAGTACATGACAAAGAGAAGAATTTGGAAGAAGATGCTAGAAGCTTACTACCCCACGGTAAGAAATATAAATTTGTACATAGTAATTTATATTTCATTCATCCATTTGCTCTGGAAGAATTTAAAGTTGGTACACTCAGCTGTCATATTATATGAATTATCAATCAAATTATTACAAAATATTCTTTTTTTTTCATTTTAAAATCTGTAGATTTCAGTCACCTGACTGAAGGCAGACAGGACATAAGGTGGGTATAGGTTTTTTGATACTTCAGATGTATTCTCTGTTTCGCTTTGCTTATTTTCTAAACAATACATTGCAATAATCAATAACACACTATGTCAACCTGGCAATGGCTAGAATCAAAAATGTTTATGATAATAATTGGCAGTCTAATTCATGGACTCACAAAATATCACCATCTGTCATGTGATGTAACAAATCTACTGTTAAATAATGATTTGGTACAAGGAGACAAATTCAAGATTTTTTTTTAAAACCATAATTATTCAAATTTATTTTAATTTTTTTTACTGATTTTTAGTAACTCTTGGATACTTCTCCTTGAACAAACCCATTACTTTATACTCATGTCAAGTCACAGCATTGAAATTTCCCTGTCTTATACACTCACAGTTAGACTTATAATAGCATTGAAATTTCGTTGTCTCATACACTAACAGTTAGACTTATAATAGCATTGAAATTTCATTGTCTCATACACTCAAAGTTAGACTTATAATAGCATTGAAATTTTCCTGTCTCATACACTCACAGTTAGACTTATAATAGCATTGAAATTTCCCTGTCTCATACACTCACAGTTAGACTTATAATAGCATTGAAATTTCATTGTCTCATACACTCAAAGTTAGACTTATAATAGCATTGAAATTTCATTGTCTCATACACTCACAGTTAGACTTATAATAGCATTGAAATTTCATTGTCTCATACACTCACAGTTAGACTTATAATAGCATTGAAATTTCCCTGTCTCATACACTCAAAGTTAGACTTATAATAGTATTGAAATTTCATTGTCTCATACACTCACAGTTAGACTTATAATAGCATTGAAATTTCATTGTCTCATACACTCAAAGTTAGACTTATAATAGTATTGAAATTTCATTGTCTCATACACTCACAGTTAGACTTATAATAGCATTGAAATTTTATTGTCTCATACACACACAGTTAGACATATAATAGCATTGAAATTTCATTGTCTCATACACTTACAGTTAGATTTATAATAGCATTGCAATTGTATTGTCTCATACACTCAAAGTTAGACTTATAATAGTATTGAAATTTCATTGCATACACTCACAGTTTGACTTATAATAGCATTGAAATTTCATTGTCTCATACACACACAGTTAGACTTATAATAGCATTGAAATTTCATTGTCTCATACACTTACAGTTAGATTTATAATAGCATTGCAATTGCATTGTCTCATACACTCACAGGTAGATTTATAATAGCATTGAAATTTCATTGTCTCATACACTCACAGTAAGACTTATAATACTATTGAAATTTCGTTGTCTCATACACTTACAGGTAGATTTATAATAGCATTGAAATTTCATTGTCTCATACACTCACAGTAAGACTTATAATACTATTGAAATTTCATTGTCTCATACACTTACAGTTAGATTTATAATAGCATTGCAATTGCATTGTCTCATACACTTACAGGTAGATTTATAATAGCATTGCAATTGCATTGTCTCATACACTCACAGGTAGACTGACTACAGTTTTCTCCTCGAACCAAACTACTATTTTTATGAGAAAACAAGATTATTGCTTGTATTAGTTACAGACGAAAAAAACAACGTATTTGTTCTTTTGTTTTTTCTGCCGGTTCTGCTTCATTGCATGTTTGTGTATATGTCTTTTTTACTTTGTTTTTATTTTTTGTTGAACCGAGTGAAAGTAAATAAAGTAATAGACTGCACGAATGTTTCTAACACCAGTTTACTTTCTGTCTTACTTTAGTAAAATGTTGATAATTTCATTTCATTCTATATACAGTGCCAAGTGGGATTGTCTGTACTGCAAGACATTGGGAATACTAACACCTGCTGATGGCGGCAAGGGTAGAAAAGAAGCCGCTGCCAGTTTACTATGTCAAGGTAAGAATATGGGAGAGATTTGATATTACTTTTTGAATTTCAGTGCCATAAGTAAAATAGTTAGCCATCGTTGATATTTTCCTGATGACAGTTATACACATATTATGCAAATGTTCTTTATTTGACAGAACGAGCTGTTGAAAAGCAAATGAAGAAACTACATTTATCTGAAGCAAAGGCTGGTGAAGAAGTGGTCGATGAATCAAGATTGGCTGGTCAAGGTGAGATAATTAGTATCTTACTTGGCTTCTAGAATGTCAAATTAATATCCCATGATGCCATCACAGGAGAATACATTTGTTTACTGAAAAATAATTTAGTTTGGCTAGAAAGAGTGGTAATGCTAAAATTTGAAATCCGCCATGATAATTACGAAACTGTAGACAGGTTGCAAAAATAAATACATTTCAATATGTGTGTGGGAAATAATCCAATGTTAGATATAAAATAGAACTTAATACTTGGAGTAGGTTTAGATTTGTAGTCTTTATAATCATTATTAAGTTCAAATTATTTGTAAAATGTTACCTGTCCATGTAGTCATAAGTGAAATAGTAAATGTGTTTATATACATGTTTGCCCAATAGCTTCTAATTTTCTACTGGATATTACCAACCTTTCATGTTTTGGTGATAGCTAACATAAATCATCATGCGTTTTTTTATTATAGGTGTTGACGGTGATGGTGTCAAATATGTACAGCAGAGAGGAAGGTGAGGAAAACAACTGATTTCTGTTATGCATTATATCACATTATTCTTGTTTGTATTTGTCAATTTTTTTTTATCACAGCTGAACATTCAATGTGCTGTAGGCATGGTGAACTGTCTGGTGTGTGTGTGTGTGTGTGTGTGTGTGTGTGTAAACGTGTGTAAACGACTTAGAATTCAACAACATTAGACCAACTGCCTTGGTATTTGATAGGGACATTCCTTAGGGCACGTAGAAGGAACATAAAATAATCACGTCAGAGATGTACGTTTTCTGACAAAAACAATGATTTTTTTTTGTCAAAACACAACTCCAAAACTACAGGGCAGAACTGTCTGCAATTTTATAGGAACTCTTTTGGGGGATAATAGTTTAAGAAGTGGTCATGACGAACTGTTCTTATCAGTGATATGTACATTAGGGCTAACAGTTTCTATTTTTGGTAAAAAATGTATAATTCCAAAACTACTAAAGAGATTGGGATGGAATTCAACGGGGATGCCTATGGAGATGTGCATTGTATACCCGGTATATGACATGATCATCACATTAGCGATATGCAAATTAGGTCTAAAAATCTCAAAATTGGTCAAATTTATCTTGAAAACTACATGATGAATGGGGCATGTTTCAGGAGGTGTTATTCTGCAGTTATTGTTCAAAATATTTTGATACAACTGACCCTAGAAACGATGGCCACGCCCTTAGCAACAGTGAAACGGATGATGCATATTACAAAGATAACAACAGGGACAGGTAGGTAAATGTGAAAAAAAAAATTAAAAAGGCAAGTAGATATTCCTAGTAGCAAGATCATGCCTCCAGCAACAGCCAGTTGAAGGTTTATATTGCAAAGATGAAAACTGGGAAGGGTAGGCAAGTGAATATAGATTTCGAAAATGTATGCACATATGCCTAGCAACAAGACCATGTCAATAACAACAGTCAAATGAATGTGTATATCGTAAAAAGCATAACAGATTAATAGGCTAGCAAATAAACATTAAAAAACGTATGGAAATACTCCTAACAACAAGGCCACGCCCATACCAACAGCCAAATGGTGGTGTATATTTCAAAGATAACAATAGGCATGTGGATAAAGATTCCGAAATGTTAGCAAATATGCCTAACGACAAGACCACGCCCATAGCAACAGCCAACTAAGTTGTGCTAAAATGCCATTGTACTATTTCTTATATTTTCATATGACTCAGTCACATTATATAGTTACGTTATATATGTAGTAGTAGTAGTAGTAGTAGTAGTAGTAGTAGTAGTAGTAGTAGTAGTAGTAGTAGTAGTAGTAGTAGTAGTAGTAGTAGTAGTAGTAGTAGTAGTAGTAGTAGTAGTAGTAGTAGTAGTAGTAGTAGTAGTAGTAGTAATAGTAGTAGTAGTAGTAGTAGTAGTAGTAGTAGTAGTAGTAGTAGTAGTAGTAGTAGTAGTAGTAGTAGTAGTAGTAGTAGTAGTAGTAGTAGTAGTAGTAGTAGTAGTAGTAGTAATAGTAGTAATAGTAGTAGTAGTAGTAGTAGTAGTAATAGTAGTAGTAGTAGTAGTAGTAGTAGTAGTAGTAGTAGTAGTAGTAGTAGTAGTAGTAATAGTAGTAGTAGTAGTAGTAGTAGTAGTAGTAGTAGTAGTAGTAGTATTACCACTCTTTCTAGCCAAACTAAATTATTTTTCAGTAAACAAATGTCTTCACCTCTGATGGCATCATGGGGTATTAAATTGTCATTCTATGAGCCAAGTAAGACTACAATTATCTCACCTTGACCAATCAATCCTGATTCTTCGACCACTTCTTCACCAGCCTTTGGTTCAGATAAATGCAGCTTCTTCATTTGCTTTTCAATATTTCCACCTGTCAATGATTCTACTACATTGTACTACTATGTATTATAAGACCATTATCATATTCTCTCTAATTTATTTCAAATAAGCAATCACCTACAGTGTAATGTCTTTATCAATCAATACACTAGTTATGATTTAAAGTTACATCCAGCATTAAAATAATTGATAACAATTAAGAGATGTAGTTTACATTATCAAAGGTACAGTGTTGTAGTTTTATGCAAGACTGATCTTCCATGCATCTTATCTAGAGAAAGACAATATGGCGACAACATATTTAGTTTCTCATCTAAATTTCGGACATATGATAAATAGTGATAGCCATGTAATATCGTTAGATTTAATCAGGTCCATTTTAACCAACAGAAGTGTGTTAATACTAAATGATGAGTGGGGAACCTCAAAGGGAGGTATATCTACGGTTCACTGTCAGATAGCCAAGAAAGCTAAAGAAGATGGATTTGATGTACATGTCACAGCACTTGAAGCCAATCAGGAAGAGAAAGATGATGCAGATAAAGAAGGTATTCACCTCATCACTGCAATCAAGAAAGGTACGGCTAGATTAGACTTGACTGCTTTAAATGAGACACATCAGGTATATTTCCCCAAGTTGGAAGAAATTCCAAACTTGGAAGTGATCATCGGCCACATTCCTATCACAGCTGAGGGCGCTCTTGATATCAGAAGATCACGCCTTACAGACAAGAAGGTCTTCTTATTCTCTCACATCATTCCTGAAGACATCGAGGCCTATAAGAATAAAGAAGGCGATACATCGAAAGTGGTGGATGAGAAGGAAAGGCAAATAATGAAGCAAGCTGAAACAGCAGACGTATTTTTCTCTGTTGGTCCAAAGATTTTCAACCATTTTGACAGCAAGTTCCGAGGTTCATTAAAACCAATCCATCATGAGCAATACATCCCCGGTCCCGCTAAAGCCTTTTTCGATATAACTATCAAAGAACCAGAAGCCCATCATCAAGTCCAAGTCCTTACTTTTGGACGAGTTCATGGCGTTGGAAACCTAAAGGGCTATGACATCACTGCAGCTGCCATGAGCAATGTATGTGACCTGTATTACAAAACAAGAAAGAAGATCCCCCATTGGACCGTAAGAGGTATTCCCGAGGGTAAAGATGCGGAAACTAATGCTTTTATTCGAAGGCATCGTACATCGCGATATTTAGATTGCAAGCTATATCCATATGGAACACAAGCCGACATCAAAACCGACATCAAACAAAGTAATCTGTTCTTGATGCCATCACGGACCGAACCATTTGGAATGGTTGGGATGGAAGCCATTGCTGCAGGAATCCCGTCCCTGATAACAAGCAATTCGGGTTTAGCAGAGTTTCTGAAGAAGTATTTTCGACTCGATGCTAAGTCTATGATTGTTGAGGTCAGTCTTAATGAAGGGGGCACGGAAGATGATATTGAGAGTTGGGAAAATGGTATACTAAGTGTCCTGGGAGACGAATACACAGACCACTTCCACAAAGCTCAGGAAATAAAGGAAAAGTTGAAGGATTTGCCAGCTTTCAAGGAGTCACACGATAAGTTTCTTCAAATCCTGGGGAAATAAACATGAAAACAACACATAAAGCAAATAAAAACATATTCAGCGGTGATGATCTGTACACGTGATGCAAAAAGTATATAGATATTTATATATACATTGTTGCAAAGAAGGAAAGAAGGACACAGAGTCAGACAATTAAACTCTGTTTCTTTCCAAAGAAAGCATATCATGCTGGATATATTTACAATAAATGCATAACAAGTGTCAACTTGCCAAGAAAAATAACAACATGTGAATTATTGATGTGATATGAAAAGACAAAGTATGAAAATAAAGCATTGCATACTTACAGAGAAATTCAAAGTACACTTTGTAAGTAGAAGATATGAGAACAAATACAAATACTCATGACGTCATCCAATGAAGACATCTGATTACATTGAAAGGTTTGAGGCAGGTGTGGATGTCACATTTCCATACATGTATTTTCACTTAATAAACCATAGAGAAAAATAGAAATACATGTCAAAGAATACAATATATGTCTTAGAGAAGACACACAGGGATCGTTATATCTACATACAGAATATGATAACTCACAATCAAACTGATATATTATTTCAAAATGTGGTCAAAATCGTTTTTTCCATTGTTTCCACTAAAATGATTTAAACCTAGAGTATGTGGAAACCAAAGAGTGAATAATTACCAATGAGATCATAAATAGGTCTATGGATTGGTTTTATAATTATAACCCGAGTACATATACCTGCACTGAAAGTGTTTTACATATCATTGAAATACTTCCTGTAAGTGAGAAATGTACATAAATAATTGAAATGAAATTGTTGATACCAATTGAAATATATATAATCGTCAACATTTTCTATTGTTGTATCGTTTAGTACTTTATTAATCTTTATTAACAATTAATAGTATTTTCATAATAACATGATTGGAAATGAAATTGTTTAGACCAATTTAAATGTGTCTTAACAAAGCTCATCAATATTTTTCACTTTATGTGTCGTTAGTACTAACAATTTATAGTATTTTCATAATAACATGATTAGAAATGAAATTGTTGATACCAATTTAAATGTGTCTTAACAAAGCTCATCAATATTTTCCATTTTATGTGTCGTGAGTACTAACAATTTATAGTATATTCATACTTAATCACAACATTTAAAACAGAAAGCCTCAAAGTACTCAGTTGAACATTTTATATCGAATATAAATCACAGTTTTAAAAATGGGAAAATATAATATTCATGATGACAGTGTTATCTTTGTCAGCAATGATGAATGTGTATTTGTAAGACTTTCACGTTTATCAATTGTTATTTTTCATTAACCAGGTTATTACTTTTTTATTATTCAATGACAAAACCTAATCAATGTTGAGTTTTATTAAGATCAGATATTACAAATTGCCATGGTAACATGATATTATAGTAATGGACATTTCAAACAAATATTAATACTGTAATACTTAAACTCTAAGTTTGTTTTGTTTCATGTTTTATGTAGTTTTGGGTTTGTAAAGGTTTGAATTTGTTTGATTTATAAATAAAAATGGTTGTGGATAACACTTTCCTGTCTATATTGTTATACATTAATACATGATATATTAACTACATTGGAATGTTCATTTGAAATTGTACCTTAGAGGGGATCAACTTGAGACTTTCAAGCAATAATGTATGGCACGGATTTCTTGCCGGAGTTCCATTGCATTGTGTTTTAATGTTTGATGTTGTACATTCAAGAAATACTCGCCACTAAAAGCTTCGGTTTGATCTTTTGGTTTGTCTTTATTTTCTATCAAATGAAATCATGAGAGGTTGAAGTAGTGTCCACTCTACAGTTTACACACAAATGTTGACGCATGTGTTCTTTCTTTGTACCCGAGGATAACTTTGTTTGGAATGATGATCCTGAAATGTGGCGTTGTTTGTCTGTTTTTTCGATGATTTTGACATAAAAGTTACAAATGTCGTTCCAAATATAGCCATAAGAATATGTTTTGACTTATACACAGTTGAAGAAAAACACAATTCTCGTTTTAACCATGAATGTATTAGTAATACGTCCATGTTGGAATAAAACAATTGTCCACTAATTATGCAACTGTTTGATTGTCCCCACCTAATGATATATATTACACGGATCGACAAACCAAAACCTTTTGAAACGGTTATTTGGGTAACAGGACAACTGCCCCCCAGACAACTGCCCCCAAAGGACAACTGCCCCCGGACAATTGCCCCCAAAGGACAACTGCCCCCGGACAACTGCCCCTGGACAATTGCCCCCAAAGGACAACTGCCCCCCGGACAACTTCCCCCTGGACAACTGCCCCCAAAGGACAATTGCCCCCTGGACAATTGCCCCCGGACAACTGCCCCCGGACAGTTGCCCCCAAAGGACAACTGCCCCCTGGACAATTGCCCCCGAAGGACAACTGCCCCCAAACAACTGCCCCCCCCCCACCGGACAATTGCCCCCAAAGGACAACTGCCCCCCCCCCCTGGACAACTGCCCCCAAAAGACAACTGCCTCCCGAACAACTGCCCCCCGGACAATTGCCCCCGGACAACTGCCCCCTGGATTACTGCCCCCCCAAACAAAATAAAAGCTAGTACTACAGATGAATTGCGGTAGTAAGTTAAAGCAACATGCCGACTTTTATAATTGTCTTAACAATTATCACAGATGACAATAGAGTAAAACGTGCAAATGTGAGTATAAATAAATTGATTGATTGAATGATTGATTTTTATTACCTGTACAAGAAATAATTTCAGATCAATTGAAAAAGATATATATATATATACAAAATTTATACAGTTAATGGGAGTCAGAAAATAGCTTTGCTAATCAAGTCTGACCCCTCACATTAATGGTTAATAGTTAAACATTCACGGGTGTCACTAAACGCACTCCTCAACCCCCATCCTAATCCAAGTCATTTTAAAAGTGATGAGAAGAAAGTTCGGTAAAGAATGCCAACTATGCTATATATTCTTTTAGTAAATCCATTTTAAGTAACCACTTGAAACTATGTCGTGTTGGTTCCTTCCTGATATTGTACTTGATGTCGTTCCATGTAGTTGCACCTGTATATGATATTGATTGTTGTTCAACTGATGTCTTCACTGGAGGAATACATAAATTGCCCTGAACCTTCTGTCGTGTATTGTATTCATAATTCAACAGCGTACAATAATGGGTTATAGAGTGTGGTAAATTATTGTGTATTAAGTCGTAAACAAAAACACCTACTAAATACTTGTGTAACTTAAACACGTCGAGAATTGTTAACTGGTTGAAAAGAGGAGAAGAATGTTCCAGAAAATTATGTGAATTAGTAAGTTAAATCATCATACCAACTTTTATGAATGACATAACAATTATCACAGATAACAATAGAATAAAACATGTGAATGTAGTGAGTATAATGTATGCAAATTGCAGCAGTAAGTTAAATCATCATGCCAACTTTTATGAATGACATAACAATTATCACAGATAACAATAGAATAAAACATGTGAATGTAGTGAGTATAATGTATGCAAATTGCAGCAGTAAGTTAAATCATCATGCCAACTTTTATGAATGACGTAACAATTATCACAGATAACAATAGAGTAAAACATGTGAATGTAGTGAGTATAATGTATGCAAATTGCGGCAGTAAGTTAAATCATCATGCCAACTTTTATGAATGACATAACAATTATCACAGATAACAATAGAATAAAACATGTGAATGTAGTGAGTATAATGTATGCAAATTGTGGCAGTAAGTTAAATCATCATGCCAACTTTTATGAATGACGTAACAATTATCACAGATAACAATAGAATAAAACATGTGAATGTAGTGAGTATAATGTATGCAAATTGCAGCAGTAAGTTAAATCATCATGCCAACTTTTATGAATGACATAACAATTATCACAGATAACAATAGAATAAAACATGTGAATGTAGTGAGTATAATGTATGCAAATTGCGGCGGTAAGTTAAATCATCATGCCAACTTTTATGAATGACATAACAATTATCACAGATAACAATAGAATAAAACATGTGAATGTAGTGAGTATAATGTATGCAAATTGTGGCAGTAAGTTAAATCATCATGCCAACTTTTATGAATGACATAACAATTATCACAGATAACAATAGAACAAAACATGTGAATGTAGTGAATATAATGTATGCAAATTACGGCAGCTTTTTTTCGTTCAGGGGCAGTAGTCCGGGGGGGGGGAGCAGTTGTCCTTCTGGGTCAGTTGTCCTTCGGGGGCAGTTGTCGGGGGGGGGGGCAGTTTTCCTAGAATCGTTATTTGTACCCTAAAATGAGTGTTTTACTATTGGATGGAAAAACACACAGGATACTAGCCGTGAAACGTGGCTTCGCTTTCGTTGTCTCTAACGGTAGATAGTGAACGTAGTAAAAAATGTTGCTTTTCAGTTTACAGGTTATCTGGTATGGCCTAGTAAACAATATGCGGTTCCGGTTACCCGACCCCACCTTGTGTTTTACAGGCGAACCTAATTTTTGTTTTACATATTCGAGAAAAAAAAAAGTCGCTAGAAATAGTAGATGCGAAAACTGACACCACCTTAAAAAGACAATATAAAACTATTCTTCCAATCTGTAATGGCTGTACATATGATGGTAAGAAACAAATAACAGAGACAACTTGGAAAACAATGGAAACAGAACTACCTGAACAAGACATGTAAAAGTAAAATATAATAAAATATATTAAAAAATATACCTACCCCACCTATTCTAAAATTGAGCGTAATTGGAACCACACAATTTTTTTTAGGCCTAACGTCTATGTGAAGTGTTGTTGCATACGTGAGAAGTTGGTTAAGTAAAGAAGTAGTCGTTTTAAGACAGTAATCTAGTATATTACAGTCATGTAAATAAGATACATTCATATGTTGGCTACAGTCGGAATTTACGGTTGGGGTGGATGACTTGGTAGAAATAGGGGAGGGTTGTGAACAATGAGTGTGGATACAAATGGGAGGGCACAAGTATTTGACTATCAAGGGGGGCTGTGACTTGATCTCTATGTCTGTCATAGAGTTAAAAGAAATATTGAGTTATCAGTTTGACCTCTAGTTAAAGGGCGATGACCATTGTCAGTGACTATCATTTTGACCTTTAATGAAGGAATTCAGTATAATCCTTTCACCTGGAACACTGACCTTGTGAAAACAAAGTAACTCTGAGTTCAAAAGAAAGTCTTGATATTAATTTTCACACCTATTCAGCAAGAGATACAAGAGATCCTTACACCTGGATAAACAATCTTTGTATCCAGGGTAGCTTTCTTATGTTTAGTAACTCTTCCATAAATAATGACCAATCATAATTCAATTTTAATGCATGTGATCCTTTGTAGCCAATGGGATGGAAGTAGTGTTATTATGGGATGGGGAATGCTATAAGAATGGGTTTTTTAGTTTGTGACTTCAGTTTTGTGACGGGTTTTGAGGTGAGAGCTGTCTTGGCTCTAAATAAAGTTCACAAATCCTTCTCAAGAAGTTCTGCGTGCTTGCCTGTATATCTAGTGAGTGTGTTGTGCTGAGACTTTGGTAATTCGATCAAAGAGTTAACAAGTGAAGTTGAAGGCAACTATACACGGCCTTATACCAAACTTCGTTACACATACCCAAACCCTAACCCCAACCGTAACCCTAACCCTAACCCCAACCCTAACCCTAACCCCAACCCTAACACTAACCCTGCCCCTAACTATGGACATATGGTCAATGATGTATGTGACCTTTACACAGGTCATGACCTCATATTTATGATGATTGGTTTTTTGTCCTTTTTTATGCAAGAATACATAACTTTTGATGCTCTTTCAGGTATGGATAACCGTTTTAACCCTAACCCATGAATACTGTTTGGCGTACAACATTGACCAATTACAAAAAAGTGACCTTTCTTAAGGTCATTTCCCAGAAACCCTCATTGCATTAGAACACAATACCCAAGAGGATTTGAACTCTCTAGGTACGAACTCAAACCCCCACCAAAAAGGTAAAAAAAAAACTTTTATCCCCCCAAAATACAGTGAGGGTATATAATGCACTAGACCTCCTCATACCTTGGATTCTTTCCGGTTTTCAAAATTTGAAAAGTTGGTTATGGGATACTTCCCGTGGTTCGATTTTGACAAATGAGGTATCATTTTAAAGGTCTTAAGGAGGTTAACAACATATATTATGTATGAAAAAAAATATTCCAAATTCATTTCTGGACCCCCTTTTGAGAGGGTAAGGTTGTACATTAAGATGTAGAGGGTTAGTGTTTAAACTCAAAGACGTTACACATTAGGGCATTCTAAAGCTACAAAAAGTTGTTTGAAGAAAAAATATATACATTTAGTCTTTTTACACCAATTTGAAATTAGGGTGATATTTCTACAGTTTTTCATGGGGTGCTAGGGTTAACAAAGAAAAAATAGCTCAAGAGAGCAGATTTTTGCAGCAAGTATTAAGGGATAAATACGCCTTCTAGCAAAAATTGTAAAATGTTTCAAATCACTCTACTTTTCTTTGTACGAACTGACAAACATTAGGTTTGATGGTCAAAAACACGAAAATCGTAAAAATGGGTCCAAAAATGCACTTTTGTTTGGAACCTTCCATCATCCATAATACTTGACCTATGACCTATGGGTTGGTAATATGTTATAGCGCCATCAAGATCTATCCAAAATGAGTTTCACTTTTGTTGTAGTCTGAGGGTTTCTCTCTTCTCAGAGCTAGTGTATGTCATCAAAAAAAATGTTCGGACACATTTTGATATGCATGTCACTGTATACATAATGTATGTGTTAGGGTTAAGATCATTAAATGCTTCAAATCTAACAAAACTCACCACAAATGTAAATTATTAAACTCTCTTTCAGGGTATAGTTACTTAACTAAAACTGTTAAAACTAGTGTATATTACGTGACCCAAAAAGTACAAATCTTGCCATAGGCTCACGACATTGGTTACTTTTAAAACATTCCCATTTCTTTAAGATTAGAAATTTCACTAAATGGCGTCCATTGGTAATAGTGGACATGTCAAGGTATCCAAAACAAATTTCACTTTGGTCCTAGCTTCAGGGGTTGTGAGATGGGATCCGCCCGAAATAGGTGAATTGTTCACTAAAAACCACCAATATGAGAGAATGTATGCTTTCTTTGGACAGTCGCCATTTTGTTAATATTTGACCTATGACCCTACAACTTTAGTTGAAGATAGTGGACAGGTCAAGATATCTAAAATTTGTTGTAACTTGGTTGTACCGCCATTACTTCTGGTGGTACATACTTATGACCAGATAATAGTTATGTAGTTTGTACTGGAAGTGTGTGACCTTTGACCTCAGGTCGTCCATTCTTAATTGCAGACATGTCAAGCTATCACAAGCGATAGTTACTTTGGTTGTAGTCCTAAGTATTCAAAATTGGTAGTGAAAAAGGGAATGGTTGTGATAGTCACCGTGAAATTCATGATTTGGGTTTTTTCACTGGTATACATTTGCTTTTTGCTTCCTGTATCGTCTTATTTGATCCAATCACCAAATGCATTGTGGGATAGAGGAGGATTAGAGGTATCTGAAACAGGTCAAAGTTTTACTCTAGTCTCAGGGGTTCTCCATTGGGAAGCTTAATACTGTGTGATGTGTTACCCCTACCCCTATAATCATGTGTTAAGCATAGGGGTAAATGCGTTAAATACAAATAATTAAATAAATTCCTAAAAAAAAATGTAGAGTACTTGAAAATAAAAGAACAAGATATCTAGGTACAACATTATGTGCTCTATTGGAATATCACCTTCACTTGAAGTATATCCATCTAATTAAAAAATAAATACATTGTATAGGTGAGCATTAATAGGTTCCCATAGACAGCAATGTATATGTAATTTTTCCAATTATAATCCCCAGAAAACATATTTCCTAAAAACATTTGAACATTAAACTTTTAGAGTGAGTCATGTCACCCCATATAAGTAATAAAATATAAAAAAGTGCATGATATTTTATGATTTTCCTCATTTTAAAAATTATTCATAGTTTCCTATGTAAAAATACAAGTTAAACATTTAAATTTTGCAGCTAAATTCTAAAATCATAATTCTGATAGTCCTACATTCTTGCAACTTCTCATACCTTTAGATATATGTTATATGAGTAACCAAACACAAAAAAATTGGATAAGATTCTGACAACTATAGTTAATTATGAAGGTACATAAATGTTGACATTTGACATCCCCATAGGAATGCATGCAAACACTATTTTTTCCAATTTTAACCCCCATAAATCATATTTTCTAAAAACACTTGAACATTAAACTTTTAGAGTGAGTCATGTCACCCAATATAAATAATTTAATAAAAAGAGATGGATGATATTTCATGATTTTCCTCCTTTTAAAAATTAATAATAGTTTACTCACTACAAATACATTAAAATTCTAAAATAATATTTCTAGTAATCCTCTACTATTCAAACTTCTCATATCTTTATATATATGTCAAATGAGTAATCTAGCACAAAATATTCCATAAAATTCCAAAAAAATAGTGTTAGATACCTTTGACCTCATGACCCCTACATGACTCAAAATGGCCATATTAGTTTAAATTTCTGGGTCAAATCTTAGACATATATACTTCACCAATGTGAACTTTGACATACCTGACCTGACCTCAAGTGATGTCATAATACACTACCATAAGTGCCCTATAGGGTCATGACCTTGATTTGACCTTTGACATTTGCATTGTTTCCATGACATATACCTATGCAAAGGTATTTGCCATCTATAGTTTACCTCTGACCTCTGAACCCAAATATTATAAAATCATGTACACAATTGACCAAATACGTGTCAAACAATGCCATAGCACATACCCAAATGACCGGTGAGCGGTATAATATTGACCAATTACACGTACAACATTTACCAATTGAGTACACAATTGACTGAATACAAAACACAATTGACCAAATAGACATACACAATTGACCAAATGTAAAAACTCAATTGACCAAATACAAGTACACTATTGATCGAGTATACGTACATGTTTAGCCATACACCCCTGCCCCCTAACCCTACCTCTAACCCTAATCCTAACCATACCCTAACCCTAACCCTTAACCTAACCTCCAACCCTTACCCCTAACCCTAACCCTAAACTAACCCAAACCCTATCCCCAAACCTGTCCCCTACCCTAACTCTAACCCTTAACCTAACCTCCAACCCTTACCCCTAACCCTAACCCTAAACTAACCCTAACCCTATCCCCAAACCTGTCCCCTACCCTAACTCTAACCCTACCCCCAAACCTGTCCCCTACCCTAACTCTAACCCTATCCCCAAACCTGTCCCCTACCCTAACTCTAACCCTATCCCCAAACCTGTCCCCTACCCTAACTCTAACCCTACCCCCAAACCTGTCCCCTACCCTAACTCTAACCCTATCCCCAAACCTGTCCCCTACCCTAACTCTAACCCTATCCCCAAACCTGTCCCCTACCCTAACCCTAACCCTACCCCCAAACCTGTCCCCTACCCTAACTCTAACCCTATCCCCAAACCTGTCCCCTACCCTAACTCTAACCCTATCCCCAAACCTGTCCCCTACCCTAACCCTAACCCTACCCCCAAACCTGTCCCCTACCCTAACTCTAACCCTACCCCCAAACCTGTCCCCTACCCTAACTCTAACCCTAACCCCAAACCTGTCCCCTACCCTAACTCTAACCCTAACCCTTAACCTAACCTCCAACCCTTACCCCTAACCCTAACCCTAAACTAACTCTAACCCTATCCCCAAACCTGTCCCCTACCCTAACTCTAACCCTACCCCCAAACCTGTCCCCTACCCTAACTCTAACCCTATCCCCAAACCTGTCCCCTACCCTAACTCTAACCCTACCCCCAAACCTGTCCCCTACCCTAACTCTAACCCTATCCCCAAACCTGTCCCCTACCCTAACCCTAACCCTACCCCCAAACCTGTCCCCTACCCTAACTCTAACCCTACCCCCAAACCTGTCCCCTACCCTAACTCTAACCCTAACCCCAAACCTGTCCCCTACCCTAACTCTAACCCTAACCCTTAACCTAACCTCCAACCCTTACCCCTAACCCTAACCCTAAACTAACTCTAACCCTATCCCCAAACCTGTCCCCTACCCTAACTCTAACCCTACCCCAAACCTGTCCCCTACCCTAACTCTAACCCTATCCCCAAACCTGTCCCCTACCCTAACTCTAACCCTACCCCCAAACCTGTCCCCTACCCTAACTCTAACCCTACCCCCAAACCTGTCCCCTACCCTAACTCTAACCCTATCCCCAAACCTGTCCCCTACCCTAACTCTAACCCTATCTCCAAACCTGTCCCCTACCCTAACCCTAACCCTACCCCAAACCTGTCCCCTACCCTAACTCTAACCCTACCCCCAAACCTGTCCCCTACCCTAACTCTAACCCTATCCCCAAACCTGTCCCCTACCCTAACTCTAACCCTATCTCCAAACCTGTCCCCTACCCTAACTCTAACCCTATCTCCAAACCTGTCCCCTACCCTAACCCTAACCCTACCCCAAACCTGTCCCCTACCCTAACTCTAACCCTACCCCCAAACCTGTCCCCTACCCTAACTCTAACCCTATCCCCAAACCTGTCCCCTACCCTAACTCTAACCCTACCCCCAAACCTGTCCCCTACCCTAACTCTAACCCTATCCCCAAACCTGTCCCCTACCCTAACTCTAACCCTATCCCCAAACCTGTCCCCTACCCTAACTCTAACCCTACCCCCAAACCTGTCCCCTACCCTAACTCTAACCCTATCCCCAAACCTGTCCCCTACCCTAACTCTAACCCTATCCCCAAACCTGTCCCCTACCCTAACTCTAACCCTATCCCCAAACCTGTCCCCTACCCTAACTCTAACCCTATCCCCAAACCTGTCCCCTACCCTAACTCTAACCCTATCCCCAAACCTGTCCCCTACCCTAACTCTAACCCTACCCCCAAACCTGTCCCCTACCCTAACCCTAACCCTATCCCCAAACCTGTCCCCTACCCTAACTCTAACCCTATCCCCAAACCTGTCCCCTACCCTAACTCTAACCCTATCCCCAAACCTGTCCCCTACCCTAACTCTAACCCTATCCCCAAACCTGTCCCCTACCCTAACCCTAACCCTATCCCCAAACCTGTCCCCTACCCTAACCCTAACCCTATCCCCAAACCTGTCCCCTACCCTAACTCTAACCCTATCCCCAAACCTGTCCCCTACCCTAACTCTAACCCTATCCCCAAACCTGTCCCCTACCCTAACTCTAACCCTATCCCCAAACCTGTCCCCTACCCTAACTCTAACCCTATCCCCAAACCTGTCCCCTACCCTAACTCTAACCCTATCCCCAAACCTGTCCCCTACCCTAACTCTAACCCTACCCCCAAACCTGTCCCCTACCCTAACTCTAACCCTACCCCCAAACCTGTCCCCTACCCTAACTCTAACCCTATCCCCAAACCTGTCCCCTACCCTAACTCTAACCCTATCCCCAAACCTGTCCCCTACCCTAACTCTAAACCTACCCCCAAACCTGTCCCCTACCCTAACTCTAACCCTATCCCCAAACCTGTCCCCTACCCTAACTCTAAACCTACCCCCAAACCTGTCCCCTACCCTAACTCTAAACCTACCCCCAAACCTGTCCCCTACCCTAACTCTAACCCTATCCCCAAACCTGTCCCCTACCCTAACTCTAACCCTACCCCCAAACCTGTCCCCTACCCTAACTCTAACCCTATCCCCAAACCTGTCCCCTACCCTAACTCTAACCCTACCCCCAAACCTGTCCCCTACCCTAACTCTAACCCTATCCCCAAACCTGTCCCCTACCCTAACTCTAACCCTACCCCCAAACCTGTCCCCTACCCTAACTCTAACCCTATCCCCAAACCTGTCCCCTACCCTAACTCTAACCCTATCCCCAAACCTGTCCCCTACCCTAACTCTAACCCTATCCCCAAACCTGTCCCCTACCCTAACTCTAACCCTATCCCCAAACCTGTCCCCTACCCTAACTCTAACCCTATCCCCAAACCTGTCCCCTACCCTAACTCTAACCCTATCCCCAAACCTGTCCCCTACTCTAACCCTAACCCTATCCCCAAACCTGTCCCCTACCCTAACTCTAACCCTATCCCCAAACCTGTCCCCTACCCTAACTCTAACCCTATCCCCAAACCTGTCCCCTACCCTAACTCTAACCCTATCCCCAAACCTGTCCCCTACCCTAACTCTAACCCTATCCCCAAACCTGTCCCCTACCCTAACTCTAACCCTATCCCCAAACCTGTCCCCTACCCTAACTCTAACCCTATCCCCAAACCTGTCCCCTACCCTAACTCTAACCCTACCCCCAAACCTGTCCCCTACCCTAACTCTAACCCTATCCCCAAACCTGTCCCCTACCCTAACTCTAACCCTACCCCCAAACCTGTCCCCTACCCTAACTCTAACCCTATCCCCAAACCTGTCCCCTACCCTAACTCTAACCCTACCCCCAAACCTGTCCCCTACCCTAACTCTAACCCTACCCCCAAACCTGTCCCCTACCCTAACTCTAACCCTACCCCCAAACCTGTCCCCTACCCTAACTCTAACCCTATCCCTAAACCTGTCCCCTACCCTAACTCTAACCCTACCCCCAAACCTGTCCCCTACCCTAACTCTAACCCTACCCCCAAACCTGTCCCCTACCCTAACTCTAACCCTATCCCTAAACCTGTCCCCTACCCTAACTCTAACCCTACCCCCAAACCTGTCCCCTACCCTAACTCTAAACCTATCCCCAAAAATAATTGTAAAGCATTTGAGCATGGCGTGGGAAAGCGCTACATAAGAACCCAACATTATTAACATTATTATTATTATTTCTTATCTGCTGGATATATCCGGCGCTGTTTAAGCCACTTCAAAGTTCTGTTTTCGATCATTCCTTTGTATGCATGTAAGCTGTCAAGCTACTATCGCCCTCTACGACCATTTAATCTTATGAAATTACACTTTCCACCTAATATTCTAGAGTATGACCTCAAGGTCATATTGTGTTGTTGTTGTTGTTGTTGTTGTTGCTGTTGTTGTTGTTGTTGTTGTTGTTATGAGTCGGCCATTTTGGAGATTCAGCATTGTAAGTCATGGCGTGAGTCTATCACTGGCATGGCTGATGGCCATGGATATTCGGATAAGTATGCACTATACTTTGTACATGATTACAGATGGGGGACGCTTTTAAAAAATTCAAATTTAGGAAAAACACCATTGCTGTTGGAATGTACTAGTTGGTGATGTCTGTTGTAACAAAGTTTCATGATTTTTGAAATTATCTGTATCAAACTTAAGCAATTGTAAAACTCTAACATCGCCAGAATGAATTGTAAATACTTAAAATACCAGCAGTTCTTGAGAATTCCATCTATGCAGCTAGGTTCAGTCCTTTATCACAAAATCTCCAAAGTAAGTGTACACATACATTTGAGTACAGGTTGATATGATCATTGACTCCATACTATATATTATTGTTTGTACTCTGATTTTATCCAACAAAATATTGTCTGCTCCATATTCTCCAACTCAACTGAAAACATGATGTGCGTTTATGCGTATGTAATATTTCCGGGTCCCAGTGCAGGACTCACGACAATTTCATTGGTTATTGACACTGAATATAGTTGGGGATATGTGGCAGTCACGGTATCATTGTTACAGAAATATCGCTACTATTATCCAAAATTTCTCAGTCATGAGGCTTGCTGACCAGTGTGATAAAGATCTACATATTGACCTCTGCATGATTTTCTAATCACTAGTGTAGGGTGGGGCCAAAATCTTGAGAAGTTTCTGACAAACTATTGCAGAGTATAGTAGTACAGTTGTGTGAGAGGAGGCCGGTGATGGTGAAACGTCACAACATATCTTACAGTCTATCATAGGATGTGTTCCTTTATAAAGAAAATACGCACCCCCTAGGTGTGACATAATCCCTGAAAATATCGTCAAAATATAATGACGAGAACCCAGAAAAATAAACGATATTTGCGTTCTAAGGACTTCTTGGCTGTCAAAATAAATGATAGTCGCGCTCTAAGGACTTCTTGGCTGTCAAAATAAACGATATTCGCACTCTAAGGACTTCTTGGCTGTCAAAATAAACGGTATTCGCGCTCTTAGGGCTTCTTGGCTGAAAAATAAACGATATTCGCACTCTAAGGACTTCTTGGCTGTCAAAATAAACGGTATTCGCGCTCTTAGGACTTCTTGGCTGTCAAAATAAACGATATTCGCACTCTAAGGACTTCTTGGCTGTCAAAATAAACGATATTCGCACTCTAAGGACTTCTTGGCTGTCAAAATAAACGATATTTGCACTCTAAAATAAAAGCGAATATTTGAAAATCTCACTTAAAATATTAGCAAAAATCTCTCAATTGTTTGTAATTTATTTCGTCGCATACACTTATTTATTACTTTTCAGTCAAGAAAACTACACAAAATACGTTAATACAAAAGTTGATTACTTGAAGCTAATTTCCCCATAGGCTTAACATGGCAAGCGAAAACGTTGAAAAAGTAATTAATTCCTCTTCTCCCAATATTTTCACAAATTATGTACATTAATTATATGCATTGCTATTAAAAAGATCAAAATATCCTGTCTTCTAAGGAAGTATTCTTCCGACGTTTTTCATGTTCTCCATTAAATTCAATGGTAAACACATGCAACGTCTGCTGTGAGGTCACCATAGTGATCTGAAGGGATTACTGCCCTCATACAGCCATTTTGTGTACAACCTCATTATTATTCATAAACCAGGGACTTAGAAGGGGAGTCCCCTATAATGGCTATATGCATGTTTACTTCAGTGACATTTTCAGCTTTTTATAGTAAACATCCGCTGGCGCTGCGTTCTTGTACAGAAGACAGTGGTTGCCAGGGCGACCTAAACTGGTGCTTTCGACAACAGTAGTTGAGTCAATCTGCCTCCACAAAAACTTAACAGTTGGCGTAATTCTGGTCATTTTCATGTGACTGAGAATTTACACAATATTGACAAGGGATATTCCGGCAGTGGCGAAATCTCACGAGACCCCCCAGCAACCGTTGCTAACCACGTGCCAAAGGTTAAGCTTCGGCTGCGATATGTCATTTAAACACTTGAAAGCACACTGAATTACCAATAACAATCAAGCTATGGAAATGTTAAATTTAGTGTAGCTTTGCTGCTCTCATGATGTTTACAGAAAAGGACAAATACAATAACTCGTAATATTTCTTGATAGATTCGACATTGCGCGAGAACATGGTGCATCTGGGGATAACACGACTTGGTTATAAAACATGGTGTACCTGGGGATACCACGACTTGGTTATAGAACATGGTGTACCTGGGGATACCACGACTTGGTTATAGAACATGGTGTACCTGGGGATACCACGACTTGGTTATAAAACATGGTGTACCTGGAGATACCACGACTTGGTTATAGAACATGGTGTACCTGGGGATACCACGACTTGGTTATAAAACATGGTGTACCTGGAGATACCACGACTTGGTTATAGAACATGGTGTACCTGGGGATACCACGACTTGGTTATAGAACATGGTGTACCTGAGGATACCACGACTTGGTTATACAACATGGTGTACCTGGGGATACCACGACTTGGTTATAAAATATGGTGTACCTGGGGATACCACGACTTGGTTATAGAACATGGTGTACCTGGGGATACCACGACTTGGTTATAGAACATGGTGCATCTGGGGATACCACGACTTGGTTACAGACAAAGTCAGACATGTGCTAATATACATAAAATCTGTGAATGACCCACTCAGAGTTTAGTTCGATAATAGAAAATAGACTTGGCATTTGTGGCGATTTTTCATAAACGACTTCAAATAGTTACTGTTGTATATCTCATTTTATTTATAGCACTCAAGTAGAAAGCGCCTTGTTCTCTCTCTTAACCTTTCAATGACTTCAACAATTAATATGACTATGACTTGACCATTTTCCTATCTGTAGCTTTGACCATTATTGATATAAACGATAAAAATACTTCCTAAAAAAATGACATTCCAGAAATTGCCATTACATTTCACACTACGGGCGTCATTTTTTTTCCACTGAACTGAGAACCTGACCGTTCTTGGAAATTAAATTAGTGCTGTGTCAATTTTTATCATGTCAACTTGTTATATTATATATATATATATATATATATATATATATATATATATATATATATATATATATATATATATATATATATATATATATATATATATATATATATACATACATAAGAAATGAAATACCTTATAATTTACTGGATGGACTGACTCAAAAATCTGTGCCTCCATTGACCATGAACATGTTGAATTGCACACAAACATAATCAATAGAGACACACTTTCAAATAATTTAATGACTTTGTATCTCTAAATGGTAACTGGCCTCCACTGTGCATGTTTTCCCCAAATTTTCTCAGTTTGTACTTGATCTTTTTTTTTTATTATTTGTGTTAATATGACTTGAAATGATTTAAACTTTTGAAACCCTAAATTAGTGATAATTTTATATAATTAAGTTGGGTTTTACTTCGAATGGTGCTCTAAATGTCCTCCAAAAGGTGTTCATTTTTCAAAAAGCTCTTGCCATAGGAGGAGGACATCCCCTCTCAACCCCCAACTCCTGCGCTTGTATAGCAGGCACGAACACACGTAGCGTGCGCTTCTGCCAATACTTTTTGCAGTTCTCTCCCTACTTTGAAACTTACTGAAACCAGTAGGTTTACAATTATACATATGACATCATCACCTACCACTTGTTATGACGTCACACTGTTTTTACAAATGCAAGCAGTATAACCCAAACCCAATAAGAAGGTGCAATTGATGTCCAGCGTTGTTTACTTTAAAATGATGGACGGAGATATGGAAACGATATGTGGCAAGACAAGAGGGTACCTTAGGCTATTTAAAACGAAAGTTGCTCCATTGTCGGATTTTATTTGGTTACATTTAGACCCATGGATATACCCAAAAATGAAATGTACGTTACTGTCCCGATGCCAAAGTAACTAGAGAATTGATAAGAAAATTGTACTGAAATATCAAAGGAAACCTAAGCGGTTTGTTTAAACAAGGTCACGAATATGCTAACTTGTTTATCATGGAAAGCGATTCCCACATTGTTTCAAATATATGTTTTATATACAGAAATGTGGTTGTCCCTAGGTCGCGCGAAATGTGCGTTACCGAAAATCAACAGCATCTGATGACATATAATTTTGTACCTGATATATACAAAATATGACTCTAAATATTCGATACATATCCAAGAATTCGCGGTACATGTTGAGAATGTCATACATTGACAGTTCGCAATGCCAATGCGTTGCAAAGGTATGTAAGTGGCAGAGTAATTTTGTAGGGAAATGTACGTTACTCCCTATATATTTGTTATCGATCAGAAAATGGGTAAGAGGCACAGATAGACATATAGAGGTGTTAAGTTTACAAAAGCTGACAAAGTAATGGTATAGTCAAGCACTTGCTGGTCAATTTGGAGTGGAATATTTATGTGAAAAAATGTACGTTACTGAAATGTACGTTACTGAGTTCACGATTTGAAGGAGAAAAAAAGTAAACAAACTTATTCTAGGGATATCACGTGTTTACTGTCGTCTGCCATTTCCTAGCAAGCCACGCAGAATAGGGCTGTGTTCAATTTATATCGCCATTCAGACGCACATTTTCACCGCTTGTGTGGTATGTTGCAAGTTTTTTTTTCATGGCAACAGCAGTAGAAATACTTGCTGACAAAGATGTATATATTTTGGAAGATAATATTCAAGTCTACGTTGTAGTACATCAGTGTCGGCTCAGCTGTTCGGCATAGTATAGAATTTTGCATCTGTAATAGGCGAAATGTACGTTACAAAAGGTAACGTACATTTCAGACAAAATAATGTTACATTCACAAGTGTATGTTATGTTTATTTTCAAATAGATTTCCACGGATAATTTTTCATAACTGTCTATAATGATTATATTACAAAGTCTAGGGTGAAAGAAAATAACTACATTCATTTTTAAATATCATATCATGCGCAATTTATACAACATATATATTCTGTCAGGATTCATTTTAGTTAAAATCTTGTTACTCCAAATTATCCACGTCACAGTCTCGTTTCTGTAAATTGATTTGCAACTCTTTTTGTCAGTAAAGATTTTATTATACTACTGACTAATAAAATCATACCGATCAATTTACCTAATTCTTATATCACTGATAACACATTGGTAACGGACATTACAAATAGTGGTAACGTACACTTCACGAAATCATCCACGTCATTGCCTGGTGTCTAGGTAAAACACAATGAAAGTGTCTTATAACAGTGAACTACAATATCTTCTAGATAACATGGCAAAGTCTCAGGCCAAATATCAACGTGCTTACAGAGATAGAAAGAAGCAAAGGAAGGGAGAGTCTTATTTAGCGAGAGAACGGGAAAGACGACTGAGAAACAACATTCCCTCTTCAGACCTAAGCCGTGTTCAGCTAGTTAAAAAATTAGCAGAACAGGTTACGATTGACAAAAAATACAGAGAAAAAAAAGTAATCGTTTCACAGATGAACTTAACACACTGAACTTAAAGGGGGGTAAGTTTATCACACGGGTTCATTTACATGACGTATTTATGCGTTCTCCGTCCACACCACATAATCCTAACGTAATCCTGAATAATTAACGACCAAGCTGAAAATCACTATCTTTCTCGGTAAATACTGGTAAGACGTAAGACAAAAAGAAATAAAACAAAGGAGTTTGAATTGGATTACCGAGATTAACTGTAATGTTTTACCATACCCGGTTGAAATATACTGAATGGGTTGAATACAGGTTTGTATACGGCGCGTTTACTTAATTTATAAAATGTGTATAGCCCGGTTACACGATGCAACTCGACTAGCAACGCACCATGCAATTCGTCTCATGCGACGAATTGCATCGTGTACTCGCCTCGTCGCAGGGTCTTGCGACGTCGCAAGGTGCGTTGCAAGGAAACCGACATATCGGTTTCCGTGCGACTCGTCGAAAGTTGCTTCTCGAGTTGCTTCGTGAGTTGCACCGTGTAACCACTTCGTCGCGTCGCAAGTAATAACCTTTGACATATACCTACGTGTCAAATGACGTTCAATGTTATGGCCGCCATGTTTTTAGTATAAATATATTCTATTTCGGCAAGTATTGTTGATATAATTTCGATTTATCACCACGATTACCACTTATAAATAGTATACAATGTCTATGAATGCTTGATTTCCGCTGAATATCATTTTATTTCCAACTTGAATGCAAGTAGCGACATCGGAAAGATCAACATCGCCCTAAACGAACTTCGAATTGTATAGAGTTTTACTATCGATACTTCAACAAGTTTTCAGTCATTTTATTCGTAAATGTTAGCAATTTCATAGCATTTTTGCCAAATTCCTGCCGCTAGAAGACTAGACCTCGATGACCTGTAACTTTATATATTTACGCATGTGCAACAGTTAGCTCTTGCGACTCACCATGCAACTAGCTAGTTGCATCGTATACGCGCTCCCGTCGCAGTTGCAAGCCTCGTCGCATGCGACGAATTGCTTCATGAGTTGCATCATGTAACTGGGCCTGTCCCGGGACTCGAGTATTCACATTGCTATGCTGCACTAAACACTAAATGTTTTTCCATGTTTGACAAATTACCAATCATTTAGTTTGACTAAATACATATTCGAAGACATTGTGCAATGTATTTATCGAAAAAAACACATTACGATCCAATAATATCGTAAACGCATGCTTCTGAGCTACATGTTGAGAACTGTTTACGGTGGCGTGATCTAATGCTAATAGTTCCGGTCATCTACGATTACTAGGGAGAGAGAGAGAGAGAGAGAGAGAGAGAGAGAGAGAGAGAGAGAGAGAGAGAGAGAGAGAGAGAGAGAGAGAGAGAGAGAGAGAGAGAGAGAGAGAGAGAGAGAGAGAGAGAGAGAGAGAGCACGCACGCCCACACGTATAGTAACTACATGTGGCTTACACTAATCTCAATGACGTACAGCCAAAGGATTGTCATAACATTGTGAGAAAGACAAAAGATTGATAAATAGTACTACATAACAATATATGTATGTATAGTTCTTGTAACGTACAATTATAGTACACAATACAGTGCTAATAGTAAAAATTTACCAGCCATAGAAGTAGGCGTTGTCTGGTCTCTAATAATATACAACGGGTTCAAGAGCTTGTCTTGTATTGTACATGTACTATTAACGTCATGTATTAACATCGCCCTAATTGTTTTCGACATTTCTCAAGTTCCATATCGGCAATTTTTATATCTAAATGATAATGACAGAAAAATGTGTTAGGGTAAATTTGTAATGGGACAGAAAAAAACCGCATAGGGGTTCTTGACCTTATATTTTGTCTATAACCCGACGTACACTACCGATATATATCGCTACAATAGTTGTTAGCTTATCTATAGGATACAATAAAATAAGTTGTCGGAATTAATAAAATACCCACAATGCACTTAAATAGTCAAAACTTGGAGCATTCGGTCAGAATGTTTTATGTTTAGGTATTACGTTTGTTGGGCTTTCAATATCACGTAACTTGCTTTGAAAGCCATATCTATGATCAACATGCATTGCTCTTGTAAAAAAGTATATTCAGGCATGTTTGGTCAGCACTCGTAACGTATATACCTATGAAATTGATCTGCCTGTCATGACAAATGTTGACACGAGTGTGAAATTACAAATTCATTTTAGTGAAAGAGTATATTAGGGAGAATTGCTTTCAAAAACGTTTTAGCATAAAGGGTAAATTAGGAATTTTATTTCGCAATGGATTGTTTGCCAGACACGTGTGTTACACCATCCGACAGAGTCTGTACTAGAAATAGTTCAAGTGTTGACGTAGTTGTTTTCGTGATGAAATGATTGCCATAAAACGTATCTCGATGTGTACAGAAATGTCCATTAACTATGTATTATCAAACTGAATGACTTATAACAACAAATCGTGTCGGGGATTGCAATTGTGTGTCTGTGCTTTTTACTGCGAGGTCTAATTCGGGATGTTGTGTGACTAGATTAAAAAACAAAATTACGTGAAATAATGAATATTTTTGGCACGTTTTCTTTTGTCGAAGTCCTATGTGTGGGTCACATATAAGTGCATAATCGGCGAATCGCACACAAAGTCAAGTGTTAGTGATTGTAACAAAACACAAATCATCTTCCAACCATCGTGATAGATCGAGGTATGTGATGCTTGATAATATCAACGAGATAATTATGATTTCATATACTAGTATATGGATACTACAACAAAATTAGAAAAGTAGAAGAGATACAAGAACTTTGCCGAAAATTTACTGTTAATGTAACAGGAATATTGCTTTCAGGGCAACCGTATGGGGGACAGTTCTTTTATCATCGGAGAATTGATTCAGACTAAATGAGTTAGAATCCTGACTCAATAATATGACATCTTGTGTAAATCGATAGGAATGTCTCATGTAAATAGTATGGACTATCATAACCTTATTACCAAGAAATCATACATACTTCGCACATAAAGTTCAGTTTTCTAATTCTTTTATTAGATAATTTCAAATAAATAATTGTCGCATCATCTCTCTCCATACTTTTCGCTTCCATTCTGATGTTTTCCTCTTGAGGTTGCGATGTCCTCTTTGTTGCCGCTGTTGCCTGGCATTTTGCCCTGTTGTTCTTGACGTTGCCGGCCGATCGACATTTTCATTCTGGAGATAAAGTAGGGTGAAAATAAAGTTAACGTGGCTGATAGATCGCAGAGATTTACACTTATAAAAGGTTATGAAGAGTTCACTTTTGTATTCAGAAAATGAAAAAAAAATATCTTGATATCAAAATAAAAAATATGGAGATAACTTCCCATCTTCCACCAGGAGAAAATGACATCGAGATCTCAAGAAAACTGTTGACACATTGCAAAGAATCCAATGGTGAAAAAAGAAAAAAGAAACAAGTAGAAACTCAGTTTTGGGGATGCATTGCATTTGTCGGAGCACAACTCTCTTATTGATATGTTGGGAACACATTGCTGTTATTTTCTGTTACTTATGTGTATGAAGTTTATTTCTGGTGTGTTGAGTTGTTTTAATTTTTGTAGTTGTTTGTCAAACGAACAGATTGCCAAGAATGAGATGCTCACGTAATATAACAAAAGAGACTGGGGTACGGACTTGACTAGATGCTCGACAACTGTTTTTTGTTTTCTCCTTTTCCCCATTGTTTTCTTCATTGTAAATATAAATGTCTATATTGCTATTTTCTTTACAATTCAGGGAATAAAGTATTATTATTATTATTATTATTATTATTATTATTATTATTATTATTGGCAAATATTAATCAGGTAAAAGGTACTCAGTTTAGTAAATTAACCACTTGCACTCATAACATTTCGTAATGCACCAGGTAAGTTGGCATTGAAACATGTTGGGCAAAGTTGTAAAATACATGTGTAGATTACAATTAATACAACAATACAGTCTTTGAAGTTAAATATTGGGCTACACATAAAAACCTACCCAGTCTAAACAAGCCATCTCGCTTCTTACTCGGTAGCGATGATCGCCGTATGATATCCTCTTGTCCCGGTAGACTAGGCATACATTGTTGTAACTTTCCACGTAGTGGGTATCCTTGCACTGTAATATATAACGGTTTTCAGACTTCAGAAGTAGTAGTAGTAGTAGTAGTAGTAGTAGTAGTAGTAGTAGTAGTAGTAGTAGTAGTAGTAGTTTTGAAAATGAGCTTTATTACAATGTTTTAAAATATTGACATAACAGTAGAGGTAGAGAATGAAATTGAAGTTTAACATTTGAGAATATTGGTAAAAATGTATACAAGATTTGACATTCAACAAGAACAAATGGTGATTCAGTCGTGGAAATTGATTTTCAACTGGTATAAGTCGCAGCTGCATTATCAGCCTCCGGATGTTACAAGAGTTGGTTCCACGTCTATGCTGTTTCAGTCTTTCAGTATAACAGTCAGACCTAACGGGAAAGATCAAATAGCAAGGTTGCTAGAAAGTGGTTAATGTGTTCGTATGTCCTCCATCGAGCTCACCGCCGAACTCCAAGGACGGAGAACACGCAAAGAGTACGCTGCCCAAAACGGGAGCTCGACAACGACCATTGAACTAACAAAATGTTGGTATTCTGTGTGCGAGTACAAGGGCAAAGGACTCAGTAAAGGACACGGACACAAAATGTGGAAGCTTTATTGATAAAATATGGGAAAGGAAAACATTTCAGCGTGCAGTAGCAATATTTACAGGCACGCCGAGGAGAAAGCAATCAGGCACGATAAAGTTAAATCAGTATTTCTAATTCATTCGTTGGTGAAAGTTTGCAGAGAATTTCGTTCTGTGACCAAGTGTCGGAAAATCTATCAAGCTGGCGAACGAGGTTGAAGTATGCAAATTCAATTTTTAGACGGGTGGCGATTTTATCTTTGAAGATTGTTTTTGGATCAGTATACGGGATGTTTTCGCGTTTGTTTCGACGGCATAAATGAATGGACATTTTTGCTGTACAGATTAAATAAATGAAAAGATCCCGTTCTCGTTTCGAGTTGAACTTATTTGACTTTTTAGGCGGGTTCAGAATGAACCACCAGGGTGGTATTTTGGGTTTTGTTGGGAATGTTCTCTTGAGTGAATTGAGGAAGGCTAAGAGGGGTTGGATGTGGTGACATTCAAAGAAAATGTGTAGAAGCGAGTCTTTTTCCGAACAGAATAGGCAATTTCTTTCTCGACTCACGCCGATTTCAGTTAGGAAATTTTCACTCGCATATGCACCGTGCATGATGCGCCAAAGAAGGTCGCCTTCGTATAATGTGACAAGAGGTGAGTAACAGGCTTTGAAGTTCGGTTTACTATTGTCGGGAATATTAAGGAAATCGCGCCAGACTGTATCTAACCCTTCGGGTGACCGGTTTATGTGCTGTGCCTGTATTAAGTGTTTGTAGATGGCCCCCTTTTCGAATTTGTATAAAGGAAAGTTGTGGTCATCGGAGACGTGGAGTTCAAAGCTGTAGTGTGTATTTTCAATCATGTTCACATTTCTACTATGTAAGTACTTGTTGATTGTGTTCATCCAATCTGTGGGGATGGCTTTGTGGATTGTATCTAGGGTAAGTTGAAGGATGCGTTGGGAGCGAATATTGATTCTATCAGTAATATCAGGTACCGTAAGTAAGGCTTTGTGGTCAGCGTTGAGAAGATCTCGGATTTTTGTCAGTCCAGCAGAAATCAAATGTTCAAGTCTAAATGGCTCTTTTCTGAGTGGATGGAGAATATGGTGATTACAAAAGAGTGGTTCGTTGAGAATTTCGAAGATGTTCGTTTTGTCAAGCTTACGGATTTTTTTAGTGTTTCTCCAACGCTTGAGAAGATCGATGTAGAAGGGAGGCATATTGTTGAGATTCATGCTCAGTTCAGTAGTAAGGAGTCCCTTGGTGTATCCTAAATTTCCAACTTTACTGAGGTAAAAATCAATCATTTGGAAACAAGGGTGTTTAGAGTCTAAATAAAGATAGCGTTGAATCAATTGAATGCGAAGTGCAGTTATTCTACTTTGTAAGTGAATCAAGTTTTGGCCGCCTTTATCAAGTGGGAGGTACAATGTGTCAGATGATATCCAAGTTGACATTTGTTGTTGTGTGAGTTTGGAATGTCTAAACCTGTTATTTTACTCTTAGTTCTGATGTGGTGTAGAAGGGGTTCAATGGCAATGACGTAAAGTTGCCCAGAAAGTGAGCAGCCTTGTCTAATTCCCCTGGCACAATCAATTGGCGAAGTTAGGGTATCGTTCACTCGAATTAAAGATTGTGCTTCGTTATAGATTAAATGAATCAAGTCAACAAATTTATTTCCAAAACCGAACGAGCGTAAAGTGTCAAAAAGATATTGATGATTGACACGGTCAAAGGCCTTTTCTTGGTCAAGTGCCAGTATACCAAGTGGGATGTTGTTTTCATTGGCCATGGTGATACTGTCGCGTAACAGAGAAATGTTGTCATAACTTTGACGGGTAGGGATACTACAACTTTGGTCATGATGGATGATAGAACTTATCACGTTCCTGAGACGGAGAGAGAGTGTCTTTGTCAGTATTTTGTAGTCACTGCAGAGAAGACTTATGGGACGCCAGTTTTTCAGTAAATTTGTATTGCCTGTTTTAGGAATGAGCGTAGTCACGGCACGCTTACACGAGTTTGGTAGGATGCCTTGATTTATTGATGACATCATAACTTCATGGTAATCGTTTCCAAGTACTGACCAAAAGGTTTTATAGAACTCGTTTGGGATACCATCAATGCCAGGTGTGCGGTCGTTCGGGAGAAGTTTTAATGCGTTTGTCATTTCTTCGAGTGTAATTTCACTGTCAAGGAAATCGCGGTCAAATTCGTTAATTTGAGGAAGGTTATTAAGAATTTCAGAGGTAGAAGTTAGATCAGTGGGTTCGGGGGTGTAAAGTTCTTCGTAAAATTGACGAATCGTTTTTCTGATTTTGGTCGGATCTTCAGTTATTGTATTGTCATTTCCGTTTTGAAGTTGGATGATAGATTTTCTTGTTCTCTTTTGTTCGTTAAGTTTGTATATAACATTGTCAGGAGCATCTGAGTTATTAAGATATTTGTGTCTGTTCCGAATACCTGCGTGTTTGTTTTCCTGATTAGTCAAATTGGTGAGCAGAGTCTTTTTCTCCTGATATACTTTTTCAACGGCTGAGTTGTAGCCATGGTTACTGAGCTGACTTTCAAGAGCAGCTATTTCGGTTTCAAGGTTATGTTTGTCGGTTTTGTTTTGGTTCACTTTATTATTACAGTATTGTTGGCTGAGTTGCTTGATTTTTTGTTTTCCAATGTCCCACCAAAGTTGAAGATTTGGATAACTGTCCTTCTGTTTATCCCAGTTTTTCCAGAAATTAAAAATAATCCCCTTGTAGTTTTCCTCCTCAAGGATAGAGGTATCAAGGGTCCAAACTGGGTTCCGATTTTTGACACTTTTTAGGGATACTGAAAGGGTGACAAGTGAGTGGTCCGAAAAGGCCAAGGAGGAGTTCAGGATTGAACACTTTTTGATACGGTTGATATAATGTTTATTCACAAAAATTTTGTCAAGTCGCGCATGCGCGATGCCATGTATAGTTAAGTGATGCTGGAAGTTGGTTTCTCCATGCGTCAACAAGTTTAAAGCGTCGGGTTAAATTTGTGAGGAAGTTTGACGTTCTGATATCTGGCTCGGACCCCCGGTTACGATCTATCCGGGGGTCAGTTGTACAATTGAAGTCCCCTCCCAAGTAGATTGGGTCGTCAGAGTCTTTAATGGAATTTAAATGTTGTTCAAGGATTGTAAAACACTCCAGGCGTTCAGTTGCGTCAGTTGGTGCGTAAATGTTTATTATATGAATACGGAGGTCATTTATCATTACATTGGTAGAGAGAAGGTGGCCTGGAAGGAGATCACGTTTGGTTAGAATATTAACTTTAGTATTTGGAGAAAACAAAATTGAGATACCGCCGCGGTTGACCGAACCATGGGAAAATAGGCCTCTGCCTCGCCAAACTAGTTGCCAAGTTATTTCGTCAGTGGGGGTTGTGTGTGTTTCCTGAAGTAAATGGAAATCTGCCCGTGAGTTATTTTTCAAATATTCGAACACCTGGTATCTTTTTAAGGAGTCGCGACAACCTCTAACGTTGAGTGTTGTACATGTTAAGCCTGTCATAATGGCTAACAATAAAAATAGATATCGTTGTGTATCCATGTTGTGTGTAGTGAAGTTTAACGTGTTCAGTTGTTCTTAGTTTTATATCCGGTTGTCTTGATGTAGTGTAGTACCTTTGTTCTAATTTTGTGGATTCTAGCTTTTTGCGATGTAGTGAGTGCTTGTGTTGAACGGTAATGTTTGAAAGCGTGGGTCAAGATTTTGAGGTTTGGACAGAACTGTTTGCATTTTTCTATGATTTTTTGAGTGCATGGTTTCACTTAGAAATTGTCTGATAGAGTCTGTAGATGGTCCTTGTTGACTTTCATTTAATAGGGACACATCTGACATTTCCGATGAGATGGATTCTATCTCATCTTCGTTGGTGTCTTCATCGACATAATTAAAGTTTGGCTCAGTTTGTGACATTTGGGTTTCTGGTACTATAAAAAGGTCTTGTGAATACGAATTATAGTCTTGGTCGTTTGATGCCTCTCCACTTTGTAACAATCGCCCAGAAAGGTCAATTGAAATTGGTGGTGTGGCTGAGGAAGAGGAGGACGCAATGTCCGAAGGGATTGAGGGAGCGCTGGAGGAGGGTGAAGGAGGGGTTCGTACCCTCTCTTCTTCATTAGAATCGACATTGTTTGACTTAGTATTCGGAAGTTTTGGAGTAGTGTTGCTGTCATTTTGTTGGATATCGTTGTCTTTGATTTCTGTTTGTATATTGTCAGTACCAACAGTATCGGTTTCGTTCATTTGTTGTGTGTCGTTTTCACGTTCTATTTGTATAGTAGTAATCTTCTCCTTTGTCTTTGTACTGGCTGAGTTGTCTGTTTCGTCGATCGGTACGTCATCTGTTGTATTGTCAGTTTCATCGTCCATGTGTATAGTTGTGTTATCAGGTGTGTCTTTACCCGTGTCTTCGTTTGCATTTTGTCTTTCACGTGTTCTTTGAGTGGTATTTACATTTGTTTCGTCGTTATTGTTGGTTTGTGTCTCGTTATTTTCGATGTTGTCCTGTCGGGTGTCATTGTTTGTGTTTGGCATTGGCGTTGGAAATGCCAAACCATGTTGCATTTGAAACATCTTGGTTCGTCAGTTGAAAGATATATTATGTATGTTCTACCTTCTAATGATACGTGAAACATACCTTGTAAGTCCTGACTTTCAATTCCCTCGTGTGGTATAATATGCACCTGACGACGGAATGATTTTACATGTCGCAACCTTTCAAGTTTGCAACCGAGTGGAATGGGTTTCATTGGGCTGACAATTTTACCGTATTGTGTAATTGCTCACTCAAGTATGGCTTGAGGAATGTAAGGTGGTACGCCTGAGAGGATAAGTTTTGTGGAAGGTTTAACGAGTGGTTCGGCATGAGCCCAACATCCGTCGATGTCTATACCGATGCTACATACCGTCCCGACCCAAGAGACAGAGTTTACAAAAACCACAACAGCCCCATTTGCTCTTGAGGCTGCAATAACGTTTTCAGGACCAGTTATCTCGGCAACTTGTTTGACATATTCTTCAGGTTTTACACCCTCGAAAGATTGAAATCGTATCCCATGTTTTTGGGTCATGTCACGGAACACATCACGGCCATGCCCCGTGATGTTAGCGGCCATCTTGGTTACGCCTACCATAACCCAGATCGGGCCAGCAAAAAGGCTTTAAAAAGCAGAAAACCGGTAACAAATTACAAAAATAAACTTACGAAGAGGTAGTTTGATGTCCTACCAAGACAAACGATGTGTAAATTCCGATAGATGGTCACCAGGAGTTTTGATTTCGAAGGATTTCGGGAGCACCTTTTCACTACGTCCACTCGGCTTAGTAGTAGTAGTAGTAGTAGTAGTAGTAGTAGTAGTAGTTTTCAATTGAACTTTATTCGTCTTTGCCCTGATACATTGAAGTGCTAAATAAAATATTTACAAAGGAAATCAGCAGAGTACGAATGAAAGTATAAATTTAAAATCCAAATACATCGGTACGGTTAGACATGGAAAACATTAAATGAGACTTGTGTGTTTGGCGAGAACAAAGTTATGTACATCAGTGTTCAGCGATACTATGCTTTCAAATGCATGAAGGGATTAGATTTCTATGTGTAGTTTTCCGTTTGATACGCGACAAATATTGTTATTAATGCCCCACATTGAAATAAATACATCAAGTTCTTGTCTCAGTTTATAGTGTTCGAATTCGATGAAAAGCCTTGTCCGAATTCTTGTTTTAAATATTGCGAGCGGGTCGATCGGTGGTGTGTTACTGGTTCGGTTTCTTCTGGCGAGATGAATCGATAGTTTTGCTACCGATGTGATAAAGGTGAATAGATGTAGGGTTCTTTTGTTGGCGAAAGTGTTGTTTTTCTTGGCTGGTGGATTGATGATAAAACATGCCGCGTTCATCGGAGTGGTCCCGGTGTTCGTTGTAAGGTTTGACGCAATTTTGGTTACATAACTGAGCAAATGTTGGATGCGTTGACATTCCAGAAAAGCGTGGAAGAGAGAATCACTGGTTTCACAAAGTGGACAGTTTGAGTTGGGTCGAAATCCAGCATTATGGAGAAAAGTGCCTGTTGTGTAGGCTCCGTGGATAATTCGCCATTGCAAGTCTCCTTCTTTTTGTATTGTTGGTGGGTAGTAACAAGCCTTAAAGTTTGGTTTTGTTGAATCTGGTAAACTAAGAATGTCTCTCCAAACAGTGTCCAGTCTGGTCGGTGATTTGTTGACATGTAGTACCATGATGAGGTATTTGTATATTGCTCCCTTTTCGAGTTTATAAAAGGCCAGATTAAGATCGACTGAGTGATGAAGTTCAAAAGTATAGTGCATATTTGCGTTGTTCTCGCTGGGTGTGTAGTTTACTAGGTTGTTTCGAATAATGTCTTTCAATTTCGGAGGTATTGATTGCTGGGCGGTTTTGATTGTGAGGTCGAGGACGCGTTCAGATCGGATGTTCACCCTGTCCTTAAGGTCATTTGAGGTGAACCAGCGACGGTGATGAATGTCAATGAGGTCTCCTATTGTTGTGATACCGGTGTCTACGAAGTGGGTCAGTGAGTAAGGCGTTGAACGAGTTGGATGTGGTAACAGTTGGTTGTAGAAGAGTGGTTCTTGCAGAATTTGCGTCATATTTTCGGGTTCCCCTTTTCTTATCTTGCTTGTTGTGTTCCAGCAGTGTAGCAGCTCGCCGTAGAAAGCGGGTAAGTGGGTTGTTTGATAGATGTTTCCAGTCGTAAGAAACAGCTGTTTTGTGTACTTTAGATTGTCCACTTTGCCGAGGAAATACCCCATAAACGAGAAACATGGATGAAGGTTGTCTTGGTATAGATACCTCTGGATATGACTGAGTCGTAGTGCGGTAAGGCGGGTTGTTAGGTTTACAAGTCCTTGGCCACCTTTATCGCAGGGAAGACATAAAGTTTCTAGCGGGATCCAATGTCGACCTTGCCATACAAAGCGAAGAAATAATGTTTGGAGGTAAGAAATGGTTGCTTTACTTGGAGTAGTACATGTCAGTCTGTGAATAAGTTTTGATGCGAAAATCTGGTTAATAATTAGAACCCTGTCACGATACGACATACCTGGTGCATACGATGTCCACTTTTTAATTTTATTTTCAATGGTGCATGTTAATTCGGTCCAGTTCTTTTGGGTGTATTTTTCGTCGTTGCCCTGATGTACGCCAAGAAGTTTAAGTCCGTTTGTGTTCCATTTTAAACCAAGGGGGTTGTCAGTTCGATGTCGCCAGCTCCCTGCCCATAATCCTTCCGATTTTTGGTAGTTTACTTTAGCGTTTGATGCTTGTTCATAGACAGACAGACATGTTTTCAGTTTAACGAAGTCTTCATCTTTGGTTTGAAATATTTCGACATCGTCGGCATATGCTGAGAGGTATGACGTGTGTCTTGGAATTGTGGGTATTTTTTGTCCTGTAATGCGGCTAGTATTTCTTATTTTGTGGAGGAGTGGTTCGAGGGAGATGATGTATAACTGTCCTGAGAGGGAGCACCCTTGTCTTACTCCGCGTTTAATGTTCAAAGGGGCAGTTAATGTGTCGTTTATGCGAATGAGGGACTGTATATCGGTGTACAATGTCTTGATGAAATTTTTGAAACGTGTGCCAAAGCCAAATGATTCCAGGGTCTGTTGCAGGTAACCGTAATGAACTCTGTCGAATGCCTTTTCTTGATCAAGGGCAACGATTCCTAGTGAAGAATTAGTTTCATTTGCTAGGGATATACTGTCACGGAGTAGATGAATATTGTCAAAAATTGTTCGTTGTGGAATGGAGCATGTTTGATCTTCGTGGATAATTGTTGATAGTACAGTACGGAGTCGAATGGAGAGGGTTTTTGCTAGAATCTTGTAATCGCTGCAAAGCAAACTTATTGGTCTCCAGTTTTTAACGTTCGAGTTATCTCCCGGTTTTGGGTGCAAACTTATGACCGCCTTTTTGCATGATAGTGGAAGTTGGCCTGTTTCCATGGATTTGATGAAGACGCTGTGTAGATCTTTGCCTATGAGTGGCCAGAATGTTTTGTAGAAATCATTAGGCAGTCCATCTATTCCTGGGGAGCGATCCGTTGATAATTGGGTGACTGCGTATGTAAATTCTTCGTATGTAATTTCGTTGTCCAGGTATTTTCTATTGTCGTCGTTAAGTTGTGGTAAATTATTTAGAATGATTTCCTGAGATGTGTTATCAACTGGTTCTGGCGTGTACAGTTTTTGATAAAAGTTGTAAATGATGTCACGAATTTCTTTAGGATCTTCGGTGATTGTATTATCTGTTCGTTTGAGATGTACAATTGATCTCATTTTGCCTTTTTCTTTTTCGAGCGCGAAGAGGAAATTCTTATTCGATGACTGACTGTTGTTAAGGAAGGTGTGGCGGGAACGTACAGCTGCGCCCCTAGTTTCAATGTTTATGAGTTCAATTAGCAGTCTTTTCTTTTCATTGTATTCATTAATGAGTTCTTCATTGCTATTCATTGTTTTTTCAAGGTGTTGAATGTCTTGTTCTAACTCTGTTATTCGTAGTTTGCGATCACTGCGTTTAGATGCACAGTATTGTTGAGTGAGAAGTTTTATCTTTAATTTTCCAAGATCCCACCAAGTGCAAAGGTCTGTGTAATTGTCTTTTTGTTTTCTCCAATGTAGCCAAAAATGTGTGAGTATTTCGCGATAATTTTCATTAGTTAAGATTTCCGTGTTGAGACACCATAACGGACTGCGTTTACTTGTTTGCTTTTGTGATAGAGTCAGTTTGACGAGCGAGTGGTCGGAGAAGGCAAGTGAAGAGTTGTGGATATTTATTGATTTAGTCCGAGTTTTCATCCATTCGCTCATATAGATTCTGTCTAGACGTGCTTTTGTTCTGTTTCTGTGCCAAGTATAGTTTCGATCATTGTCATGGAAATCGCGCCAGGTGTCAATTAGTTTGTATTTGTTTATGATGTTGCTAAGGGAACGAACGGTATGGCGATCTGATTCAGAGCATTCTTGTCTATCTAGTTCTGGGTTCAAAGTGCAGTTAAAGTCACCTCCTAATATTATTGGATCTTCGTTTAAATTGGAAATTGTTGTATCGAGTTTGGCAAAACAGTGTAAGCGTTCCTTTGCATCGTTGTGGACGTAAACGTTGATGATATGTATAGGTGTGTTGTTAACTTTAGCATGGATATGGAGTAGATGTCCTGGGATGGGTTCTGACGAGTGTATTATTTCTATTTTTGTGTTGGGTTGAAAGAGAATTGCAACTCCTCCGCTGTTGCTGGACTTGTGAGAGAAGACGCATTTTCCTCTCCACACTAGTGGCCAGAGTGATTCTTCATTAACTGTGGTGTGGGTTTCCTGTAAAAGGTAGAAGTCTGCCTG